>NC_031981.2:36308702-36531202 GCF_001858045.2 Oreochromis niloticus | reverse complement strand
TGTATCTTTAGGCACTGTTATTACCAGCAGCCTGTTGCAAAAACACATTTATTCCAATTTCTTTAGCCAAAGATAACACAGCTTGGCAGACACCAACAAGGTGATTCTCAAAAATGTATTAGGCAAAAACCTGGCATACCTCACTGTGGTATGCAGCGTGTCCTTAATAAATTAGAGGAAACTGTACAAGAGGAGGACAAAAGAAGTGACAGACCTAAAACAAACAAAAAACAAACTATGAACAGTATCTGAAAGCCATGTACTTAAGAAACAGGGAAAAAATCCAGCAACGACCTGACACAGGACCTGAGAGATACATCTGGACCTTCAGTAGATCCATGTAGTGTTCACCAAAACCTCACCACAAATGGTCTCAGTGAAAGAGTGGAAGCCATTTTTTAGGAAAGGAAACAGGGAGAAAAGGCAGATTTATCTAAGAACTGACACTAAAATCCATGCCTGACAGAGCGATGAATCCAAATTTTACATATTTGGTTAAAATTTTATTAAAATAAATTAAAATACAAAGAATATCAGGAGAGAACGCTCAACAGTGAGTATCTGCAGCCATCTGTAAAAGTGATGCTCTGTAATGATCCAGGGCTGCATTTTGTCAAAATTCATTGACTTATGAAGACAGAAAAGTACCATCAGATTCACCATGCAATACCATATGGAAAGCATCTGGTTTCCAACAGCTTCAGTATTTAGCATGACACTCAACCCACACTACATATCAGTAAAACCATACCTGGACATACCTGGCTTCCCCAGAGCCTAAATTTCAACATCACTGAAGTAGTGTGGGATCATGTTGCCTGACAACAGAATAAACAGCAGTCAGCATTCAAAGAGGAGCATTGAATGTCCTTCAAGAAGCCTGGAGAACTATTCCTGATGACTACTAAAAGAAATTACAAGAGAGCTTGCATCGTTTATTGAACTATATTCAGGGTGTAAAGTGGGCCAGAATAATCCAGGTGCAGATTTCCATAAACTGTGGTAGCAGTACTTTAGGGAGCATAAAGGGAGTAATGTTTTTTTAAATTTAACATCTATTTATATCTTCCTAAATTCAGTTGGGATCAGAGCCTGAACACAGGTTTTATTGGAGTTCACAATAGAAATCACAATGACTTAGTGATTCTTTACCCTAGGCTGATCTTAGGGTCCCACGCCTGCCAAATCCCACTTTAACCCTGACTGTACTCAACTTAGTGTTTAGGTGTGGTGTCAAAGTCACCATCTACTGAATGAAAAGAAATGACAGTTCAGTCAGGAAGCATAACATTAGCAGGAACACCGAGTTTAGTTTATAAATCACTAGATCTGTTAATGTGGTTAAATTTATTATTTATTTTCAGAAAATAATTACTGTTCTAGAATATCAAGAACACTAACGATTTTACCTAAAATACCAAGTCTCACTTGATTACCACAAATGGAGCAAAGCCTGCAAGTTGGTTCTGTCAGGCAACATGAGTTTCATATGAAGTGTCCATCATATTTGAGTGGACTGGTGAGCTTGGAGCCTAAATCGAGCACTTCAAACATTAATTTTCTTTCTCAGTTGACTAATAGTGCTTTTACACTAACATCTTGGCTGCATGCAGTGATAAAAACAATATTCACTAGGACCACAAATTAGTCTGACACTTGAAAGATTAAGTCCCATCCATATAATTGAAAGCTAAATAGTGTTAAAGAAAAAAAAAAGATTCTTAAACAATTCATCATCTTGGATAGTTGCAGTTTTTGGTCCTGAGTCCTTAAAGCACTACAAAAAATTGTGTTGAACTGGATATAACTTCCATCCATTCATTCACGTTCTTCTGTTTGTCCAATTCAGGGTTGTGGGGGGTGCTTGAGCCTATCCCAGCTTTTACAGGGCAGAAGGTGGGGTACCTTCTGCCCTTTTACCCATAGACAGGTTGCTAATATCACAGGGGTAACACAGAGAAGCAGACAACCACTCACATTCATAGACAGTACAGAAAACCACAGAAACCTCAACAGCAGGATCTGACAAATGCAAAAGAAGTGACATGAATATGCATACAAGCAATCATCCTCTGTACATAGATGATGATAGCACTGTATATTATTGATTTGGTTATTTAATACTCACGATTATAATCATGTGTTTGTTCTATTTGTGATGAGTAATTTGTCCAGTAATTCATACTGGCATGTACCTTAATATATAAATGTGCCACTATTTCATCATGTTTAATACTACAATTCCAGCATTAGCTGTGGCCTTTGGCTTACTGTATCTAAGTCATGCTGGCATTCTGAGAAAATAAATGCTGCCCACCCCTAATATCCATAAAAAAAATGCATCACAGCAAATGGATATATTAAGAAACTAATACTAGGAAAGAAAAGCCAGTCTCTCTCAGTGGGAACTAAAAGTTATTGTTATTGCCCACTGTTGTTCATTTTTCACATTTTCATTAGTTTTATTTTACAAATACTAAATAAGCAACTGGTGCGTGAGTGTGTATGAACTGTTGAGTATTGAACATATTCTAAAGCGCTTTGTAGAATCGAGCTAAGGTAAAAAAAAAACAGCCATATAACTGCGAAGCATTTCCCATTTATATCACTCTAGCGTCAGCCAGGATTATTTACCCTGCTGAAAACATTACCTTATTTTTTCACTTTGCAATTTAAAAATGTTCCACTCCACTTCTTCTTTTGAAATGGAAAATTTATGATGCCATCAACAAGCACAAGCTGATTCCCACCTTTCATTTATTTTCATTCATACCGTATTTCCACCCTTAATTAGCTGGTGCTGAAATATAATTAATTAAAGACCTGCTTCCAAGTCTAATGAGTGAGTCAGAGGAATTATCTAAGAAACTGATGGCCACACACATTCCAACATCAATCCAATTACCGCAGTCCCCTGTCAGTTGTGTCCCTGTGCAAATGGACCAAACAATCAGATTCCAAACTCTTGTGAAAAACACTAAAATGTGGAGGCAACACTTTGCAGTGCACCTGGTGTACTTGTCAAAGCTGACAAGTCACAGGATGAGGTTATTACAGTCTATCAGTATGCTCGCCATGTTAGGAGATTTCCATTTGGAGCACAGGACAGCTGTAGGAGACAGAACCTTCATTTAAAAAGGACAATAACCTGTATTTATATTCAGTCCTAAATGTATGTGTGTACAAGCTGCAAACACTGAATCTATATGAATCTATTTAACATGATGACATGAACCACAAACACTTACCGGACATTCTTTTTATGTATGTTGTATGTATAGCAAATTAGATGGCAGAAATTCAGTGCATTTAGATATGTGGACGTGGTCAAAGCAACCTCCTGAAATGCAAAATGGGCATCAGAATGGGGAAGAAAAGTCATCAGTGATGAGTGAATATTAAGGTATTCATCATATTAAAATATCCTAGCTTCACAAAAAGTGTTTTTTTTTTTATATAGAGTAATAAACAGGTTTTTCTAAATGAGTGCAATGCCAGTTCCCCTCCAGTTAGCATGTTATCTGTGTTAAGGTGCATGTCTGTGTCTCGTCTCGTGCGTGTCCCCCTCTTTCTTTCCTCCCGTTATCTCCCTTGTTCCCCTCGTGCCCCTTAGTGTTCTTTCCTCCCAGCTTCCGTGTCATGGTGTGTGAGTCTTAGTGCTTCCTGTTTTACTTTGATACTCTCCTGTCTGGTGTGCGTCATGTTCAGTTTTGTTTCCTAACCGCTAGACCATATGGGACTGCGCCACTGTCCTGAAATCAAGGTCAGTCCTGTCACTCTGCAGCCTTGGTGATAGCCTTAACCAATTCTCCAGCGGCTGCAGGTTCTGGTCAAAAGCACTTTACAAGGGGGTGGACTTGAAGCACACTTGAGTGGCATGCAGGGAAGTCTACTAACCAGTCAGCGATGAGACCGTGAATAAAAAGACATGAAATACCTGCAAGTTGCAAATGAGTTTACAGCAGCCTGACTAATCTGGTTTGGAAGAATTCTTCTTGATGAGATTCCTGCATGTTTGGACTTGACAGACATTCTATAACAGATTTGATTTCCACTACAGCCCTTACAATTTATTGGTAAGGCATGGAACCAACACCAAAAGAACTTTGCCGTAAAGCACTATGGAATGACATTTTTGCACTCATTTTCATAATTAAGAAAAAAAAGGATTAATCATACAGAAAATTAAATGTATAAATATAAATCCCTAGAATAGATTCAGCTGTTCCAGATCAAGTTCCCATTTATGTCTAGACTTTTTCTACACAATCCCAGTTTTAAACAAACCATTATCAGGCTGTGCAATATGCTTCTAAAAAGCTGTCCACAGTGTCAGGGCAGGCAGGCCACCAAGTGAAGTGAACCCAACTACGAGCAAAAGAGCTGATTCTCAGCGCCTGATGGTGCCTCATACTTACTTTATTTCACAAGAATATTACATCTAATGATATTTATACTAAATAAATGAAAAAACAAATTTTCCTTTTTAACTGTACATCAGCTGTGTCTACAGTATGGTGCTGAAGTCTTGAGCTACCCCTCTTTTCTTTATATGTTTTAGGCAAGTTGGAAATAGGTTTGGCAAATTATTATTATGCTCATATAAAGCAACACCAGAGTTTGTTTAATGATTTTGAAAGTCAGTATTTAATATGACCACCTATTTATTTCAACACAGCCTCAACTCCCTTAGGCAAGCTTTCGTTGAATTTTTTTGAGTAGCAGTCTCCAGGCTGTGATCCCAACTGAATTCAAGAACATATGAGGAGATATTACACTTTATTACTTGCTTCATGCCTAGGTACTGATACCACAGATTATGGATATCTGTACCTGGATGTTCACTTTAACCCTTGGATATAGCTCTTTTTTTTGTAATTTCTTTAAATAGTCATAAGGAATAGTTTTTCAGAATACTTGAAGGGCATTCAGAGTTCGTCTTTGAATGATGGCTTAATTTTGTTGCACTGTACCACAGTGCTTCAATAATGTTGGGATACTGGCTCTGAAGAGGCCAATTGACTGATCGTGTTCTATTGTTTGTTCTATTGAGGTATGTCCATACGTGTGGATGATGATGTTAACCAAAATTTTCAAATTTAGATTCATCACTACACTGATTTCAATCCAGTTGTTCTCCCTGCTTCCCTTCCTTAAGAATGGCTTCTTGACAGCCTTTTACTGAGACCACGTCTGATGAGGCTTTGGTGAACAATAGATGGATCAACTGAAGTGCCAGATCTCTCTGTTTGGTCTTTGCTGGATTTTTTCCCTAATTCTTAAGGATATGACCTTCAGATATTGTTCATAGTTTTCATAACTGCCATTTTGGCTAATGGCTCTTTGGTAATAACTTGGTGGTACAAAAATACTATTTTATGCCTGTCAAACTGTGTTATCGTTGGCATTTTCATAGATTTCACTTAAGGAATGGGAACAAATGATATGTTTTTGCAACAGGCTGATAGTAACAAAGTGCACAAATATACATGTGCATTAAGTTAAAAAATGGATGAATCACTTAAGTTTGATCTTCTAAGCTTTTTCTGATATTTATTTTTACGTACCAAGTGGTACCAAAGAATGTGTGACTTACAATTAATTACTGAATGGTTCCTGTGTGGACGTAGATGGTACATTAGCTGGTCAGCCTTCTGTAGAGGACCTAATGAACAAATATGTTCAGTAAGTAGGAAGCTAGCTAACCTTGAAGACAGTGCTGTTTCCAACTAAACAATCAGCAACTTTAGTACAGTATTTGTACTGCTTTACAAAAAGAAAAGTTTTATGAATACTTGAGATTTACATAATGCCGTCAAAGCATTGCTTTTGTATTTACAGTCTTGAATGAATAACAAACATGACATATCCTGATATCTTAATGCAAAAGTGTTTTTTCAATTAAAATTTTTGTATAGGCACAACACACAGTAATGCACCAACACAGCCCACTTCTGTCACTTCTGGAGCCAGACTCCCTCTTGTCTCCTCCAGGGGACTGGAAGCTGTGTGTGTGTGTGTGTGTGTGTGTGTGTGAGAGAGAGAGAGAGAGAGAGAGAGAGAGAGAGAGAGATGGAGCGAGAGAATGATAGGGGGGTTGTTGTGATCGTAAACAACAGCAGGAGGGAAACAAATGGGTGGTCCCGGACAGCTTCATCCCCGAGCCTAATCGATGATGCACGATAAGGCAGCAGAAAGGCCTCGGGAGCGGGGTGGGGGACAGATGGAGTCCGGTGTCTGCAGCGGAGTCACACACCGAGACACAGAGAGAAAGTCCCTGTTTTACATTTCTGGTAGAGGTGCTTGTTGCTGTTAATTAAAATGCTGTAATGTGTATGAAATGCAGTGTGCAGACAGGGCCGGCTATATTAGATAAGCTTCATGTGAGTATTTTTTGAATTACCAGGGACAGCTTTTATCTTTGACTTTGAAAACAGATGAGCTTTTTGGGGTTTTTTGTATCTTTTTGAAGCACACTGCTTTTGGTAATAAGGCAGCGGTAAACGTGGTTTCCCAAGGGAATGATAGATTCCCCCAGTGAGCCAGTCAGTGACAAATATGTCACCTTGTTTTTGTTTCTTCTGCACTGCATGCTTGAAGGCTAGAACAGCAGAAGGCAGGATCTCAGTGCCTACTATAT
This sequence comes from Oreochromis niloticus, assembly GCF_001858045.2. Lineage (NCBI taxonomy): Eukaryota > Metazoa > Chordata > Actinopteri > Cichliformes > Cichlidae > Oreochromis > Oreochromis niloticus. The sequence goes on along the minus strand of NC_031981.2, from coordinate 36,524,562 downwards.
GCATAAATTTATCAAAATGTGTAGTTCTGATTAAATTTAGATGTTACCGGTGTAGTTTTTGCATTACATTACTCGACTGTTGTGATTTAGACATTCTTACAACCTGCTAGTAGAGCAAAGATGGTGGGTGAACGTTTTTTGGGCAGGGTATTCCACTCAGCCCAGCCTGATTGATTCTGCCAGCATTTCCATAATAACAATGTATAATCATTAATCAATCCCCAACATCCAAATATATGCATACACCTGTTAAATTTCATGTCAATTACGCTTGTGTCAGTTCCATTCTATGTCATAACTTGCTTCTAGACTCAAAGTGATGTAACAGCTGACACCCTGTGATATAAGATAAATTGCAAATGAATGCAACAATCCAAGACCAATAAGCAAAATGCAACTACGTTATTTTTTTTCTGACAAGGATATAATATAAGAAAATATACTGGGTTCATAAGCTGGTAATGCAAAGCCTCATCACTAAGTAGAAACAGATAACTAATTACCACCAACAAAAACAAGTAAACAGAAGAATAAATTATCCACTCTGCATAGTTACAGGCTTTTGTTTAAACGCATGCATGTGCTGTATGATGTATAGTGTGCTCACACTCGAGAGGGCTAATGAAAAAGCAAAAAAGATCAGTCATTGTACAAATCCTTCAAGACTGTAGCTGCCACTGGGTATTAGGATAGTGTACATTTGCTTTTGTTCAGCAGAGAATGAGCTCTAAGACATGGGTTGGACAAACAGGCAGTATATGAAGATGGATGACACATTTTCCTACTGTGCAGAAGTGAAGCCAAAATATTGAATGTGAGTTCCTGCAAACGTCTATGATTGCTGTGGATGCACACTTATTAGTTTTTATTAAAAAAGGGTTTAACTTCTTGTTTCCAAAGTCACAAAGTAAGCATGTACTGATGGTCAGTACATAAATAATTTTTAATGTGCTGAATATTTTCTAATGGCAAAATTATATTTCGAGTAGTGGAACCACTGAGTTATGACTAAAAATATTCATCCAGTCACCCGTCTATTTTCTTAACAGCTTATCGAACTCAAGAATGAGAGATGTTGAGCTTTGATGTGAGCAAACATGAAATATTTATTCAAACATATATATGTGTGTGTGTGTGTGTGTGTGTGTGTGTGTGTGTGTGTGTGTGTGTGTGTGTGTGTGGAGGGACAGAGAGAGAGGAAGAAAAATGGCCAAGTCCCTTTAACTGCCAGCTTGGAGACTGAAAAATGATCCCCTCAGCTGACAGGCTGATAAGAACAGAAACTGCAAGGGGAGGTCACCTTCAGATAAACTAACCTCTGCTGAATCATTTATCATGGAATATGATGGATGGAAAACTGAGACCTGGACGTCAGAAATCACGGGACGCGACTAGGAAAACTAATGAGTGCTCTAACCCTGTTGGAGCTCCCTGCCAAAACCAAACAAACAGCCTGCAGTCAGAAAAGTGAGATGACTGAGCAAATTGAGGTAAAGTGAGTTGATGTAGAATCTGATTATTCCCAGTGAGGAATTAATTTGTGGATCAGTTATTAGCCCAGAGGGACGTGGAATGAAGAATAACTTGAACTTAAATATGAATTAACTTCTGGAACTGAAACCAAATGAACAAGGATGCTTGACTATTTAGACAAATGGCTTTGGAAACTGTTTGTGTTTAATGCTGACAAAAGGAAAAAAAATATTCCAAAGTCTGGTTTTCTGGATAAGAAGGTGCAGGATGGAAAAGTGTGCACAAGACAGACTGCTGGGTTTTCTTTGGTGTGAAGGCATGAGGTATAAATTTCATTATTATGGTTTATTTCTTCTTCTACTTTTATTATTCTGCATATTCAGAGTTTTAGGGAAGGTTCAGAAGACATTAGACTAGACCTTGAACCTTCTTAAACCATAAAAAAATTACACTTGTACAATTACACATCTGAGAATATAGACATGATTTGTATATGTGTTTTTAGAATCAGTGAGACAAAAAAAACTCTTTAAAAAAAGGAAAATGTGCTGGTAATTCAATTTATCCGGTCTTTAACCCTTGTGTTATACTGGGGCCATTTTCTGCCACTAGGGTGATCAGTGTAACTTTTTTTTAAAGGATGACACAAGGGTTAAGTGTGACGTCATTAGCCTTGTCTGGGCCCAAACTCCGCTGCAGGTCCCAAAGTCAAACGATCACTGTGGGATCACTGAGAGTTAAAGACTGTCTAAATTCTTTCATCTGTAATAAAATGATCCGTGTGGCTGCTCTACCAGGTGTAACAATTAAGTTTAACATCCAGGCATCCATGAAGACAGAATTTATGACATTTAACAGAGTTAGAAGTTAGCAGGAAGTTAGCTCGCTAGCTTCCAAATAATATAGTATAGCCTGTCCTGACAGAGGGATTTCTGAAACAAATTCAAACGTACAGCTCTGCTGTCACTTCCGACATAAATGAAGGCAGAAAACTAAACAGCAGTGACGTTTGTAGGGTTACTGAAGTTTGCCTATATACCGATGTGCAACGTGATCGCTAGCGACACAGCTATGTTACCAAAATATAAACAGTGAAGCTGGAGGATGAACGCTAACTTTTTTTCCACTCGATAAAAGTTAACGTGAGGGTTCCCGATGGTTAGGGACAAATGCAATCGCATGGCAGGATGCTGTAAACGGACCAAACTTCAGTCAGGAGAGCAACTGAGATAATCCATCCACAATACCAGGTTAGTCATTAATATACTGCTGCATGGGCTGGGCTGTAGTTACATGGTAGGGTTTTAAAAACTGAGCTTTAGAATAAATAGCGGTAATAAAAACCGAGAGAGGCCGACAGTGATCACTGACTGTTTTTAGGGGCCTGGAAGCAGGACACGTCACGTCATCGCTTAAAGACCGGATTATGGAATTTATTTATGGGCATTTCCAAAAGTGTTAAATGGTAAAATTCAATGTGTGGTTAAAAAAAAAATAAAAATAAGATGGAAAACTCCTGCATTTGAAAACAATACACTGTACTGTATTTTTACAGATTTGGGTTTTTGGTTTTTTTTTTACTCTAATGGTTACATGTTCATTAGAGTATCTAAATGATCCTGGTCAGGAAAACTTGTTGTATTTTTCTCCAAGTGATTCGCTTGGTTTATAAGTTCACCCTGTCATTCACTTATTTGCACTGGAAAGCATATTGAGAAAACTGCTCAAAAGGCTGACACCATGTAGTAAGTTCCTACTGCTATTTTCTAGGATTACGTTTTTTTGGATACTTACCTGTTGGAATACTTGGCATACTGTAGGTGATTTTCATTAGAGATTTGTCTTTATCTGCTTCAACTTTCGTTTTTGGTTTTTGTCAGTGAAGGAGTGTATAGGGTTCATTTGAGTTTTCGGGAGGTCTCTGTGGATCATTTTAGCCCTGAGCACTAGCCGCTGATGCTAGGGAAATGTTAATTACCGTGCATCAAGATTCAGCATTCAGACCGTCCTTTCTCTCTCACACACACACGGGGACACACTTTTCAGGGCTGGTGCCTCTGTCTCCGTGCTTCCTTCTCCAACGGTGGATTTTGGAGGTAGTGATATACCAGCAGGACACAGCACGGTGCATCCCACAGGCACAAAATGTTCTAGAAACTTCCACCGTCTTTCATCATGGCTTCATTTACTAGAATGTACCGGTGTTCAGCTGCTAAAATAGGAACTACATAAACAGCATCCTTTTGGAATATTTGTAGAGCTAAACTGTCACTTTAAAAAAAATGTACAAAGATGTGTGTATACAAAATTCTGAGTATTGACATTAGAACTTTTGCTAGAATGTTGATATTGATTTGTGGATTTAAAAGAAGTATAACTGGAATGACTACTGGGCCATCTCTGTTTGTCTGTCTGCAGCTAAATATGATAATAATAAGATGTGGTTTGTGGTAATGAAGTGTGTTATTGCATAAACGGAGCCAACGGCCAGCTGAACTGATTCCTCTCTCACTTTGAATAATTTTTTCCAAATCTTTCTCTCAGACTCATTTTCAGACTGCCTCTTGGAGCTCATCATCTATGACAGCTGTAATTTCTGTCTTTTGTTTCTTTTTTAGTTCATTTACATTTGCGTCATGGTTTATCTGTATTACAGACATCAAGAAAAGATTTGAACCAATTTCTGAAGAAAATAGTTTTCAGGGCAATTAACTCACAATAAGCTGATGTCAGAATACCAGCTAGCCTTGCAAAATTAAGGCTACAAACACCTCTTGATGCATCAGAGATTTTGACCATAATTAGACTGGAATTCCACTTAGTAACAACAGCTGACTAAGCAGTTACCTAGTCTCCAAATATGGTAACCAGTGTGCATAAATTCCACCTACTAAATGTTAAACACATGCAACAGCTGCCACAGTAGACAGAGATGGCAGAAATCTAAAAGTAATTTGATACTAGGCTGGTCATTAGCTAGACATTAACTAAAGGAGAGAGAGAGAGCTTAACCCTCTAAAATCTGAAAACGGAGAACAGCAGCTGTTGAACTGAACGCCATCATCTTTGGATCAAAGCACAGTGGTAAGTCGCACAATGATGCCTCTTGTTTCCTCCTTTCTACTGAGAGCGAAGGGCTCAAACCCTCACATCAACACGCTGCCTCAAATAATGACAGCAAAATTGAAGGGCTGGCAGTGAATGAGAGAAAAGCACACATGGCGTAAACAGACTTTAAAGGCAGGCATTGATGGGCTGTGACATAACTGGACACTGAAACCAGATGAATCTTTTTTTAAGGTCCCTTTTTATTTCAGGACACAGTGATCCATGCTTTTTAAAGGAAACTCAAGAAAGTGTTCCAGGTTTCACATGTTAACGCTTTTGGTGTATGTTTGCCAAGCTAGTGTTTTGAAACCGCAACATAGTCTCTATAATTTCTTTAATTATATTTTTTTCCATTGTTTGCCTGTAAAAACTAACCGTAGATTGCTCCCACACTGCTTGAAACACAGCAACAACATAAAGTTACATAGTGTGCTATTATTAAAAAAATCTACAAAAAAGAAAGATGTGAAACAGCAATGCAACAAGAAAGACTGGTGTGATCAAGCACAGATCAAAGATTCTGGAACCATCAGCCGTGGAATCACAAATACCTGCAAAAAAAGAGGGAAAAGACAAAAAAATCATCAAACGTGAGAGAGAAGACAATTATTGGCATATAAAGACCGAAAGAGAAGAGGTGCTCAGTGCATCATGGAAAGTTGCTTGGCACCCTGACAACAGCATAACTAAGGGATGCTTCAAAGACACCTGATTGTCCTTCATTATCTGTACCACTAGCAAAAGTTTTTATTAACAAGAAAGGTTTGAAGTCTAATCTTCAAATGTAGAGACAGTTTCTACCTCATAAACTTGAATCTGGCTTACAAGAGAGGGACCTGATCACTGATAGTATGAGGTCTTTACGGTGTGACAGAGCTTTGTCATTAAGGGCTCTGTATGTGAGGAAAATCATTGTTAATTCTGTATCAGAGGAAGCCAGTGAAGAGTAGCTAATATATAAGAACTATCATTTCTCTCTCTAAGTCCTTTCACTGCAGCATTTTTAGATCAACAACGGGCTTTCTGGAGACTTTTCTAAAAAATTTGGATATTCACTAATTACAACCCTATTTAGTATGAACTACTTTTTTATCATTGCTTTAGAATTCCTAAATCTGACAATGCAGTGCATGCAAGCAAAGACAGACTAAGATAATCCCTTTTTTTAAGTGTGTTTTGGAGCTTTTAGGGCCAAGTTCCATATCTTCAGAAGTAGAAAATCATGGGTCATCAAAGCCTTTATGTTTTTAAGCCATCCCTGTTATTTACATCATCTAGCATCATAGATAAATAAACTTGGTTATCATCTGCATAGCAGTGGAGGACTGTAAAAGATAAAAAAGTATCGGTCCTAAAACATGTCCATGTGGAACTCCGCAGGTAACCTTTGTGTCTGAGGAAGACACATTTTTCAACAAACTGAAATCTATCACATAAATATGACTTTAGCCTCTAATCTCACTGATTTATTGCATCTTTAGCAAAATGTTGGTTTCAAATGCAGTTGTGAGATCTGATAGAAGAGAGAACAGAGAAACTTAAATTAAGTAAGGCATTTGGAGACGTTCACTTGTGCTTTTTGTGCACTTTTTCATGTACTTTAAATCCTGGCTGAAATTAATTAACCAAAATTCATTTTTAACGATTTTCAAATATTTAAGAGGTTTGTTGCAGTTAGGTAAGGCCTTGAGTTAAATGTAAAGTTTGCTATATGCAGCATATCAATAATATTGGATCAATGGTAAAACATCCTTGAGCAGTCCAGTTAGGGTGGGTTTAGACGATGAGAAATTGCTGAAGTTACCTCAGAGAGATCAATATATATTTACATACTATAGCAGGAGATCAGGATCTAGTATGTATATATACTATAGTGACCCTAAATTGGATAAGTGGAAGAAAAAGGATGGATGGTGGCCTATGTTAGAAGCGAATTAGACCACGGAGAAGGTTTTCTGGAGCATTCACTGTTGGAGTTCTTGTAGTGTGCATGTTCACCATATCTAAACATTTCATGGGCACTTGACAAAAATCACTTTACTTTCCCAAATGGAAAATTGTTACGAGCAAATGTGTCTATACTGCAAAAACTGACTCAAGAAACATGACAAAAAACCCAAGATACTAACCTGTCCTCCAAACCCTCCATATTCCAACTTGGACAGTCACAGGATTTGCCAGAACAAGCCATTTCCATTAAAGGCCACAGCTTACACAAGTCAAGAACACCTACAGAAACCACAATACACAATTGAAGGCATGTGCTTTTATTATTTTGGCCAATCTTAGTAGTGTTTCAGCCTCACTGGATGGAATGCTAAGCAATTTTCCTCTTATTTATACACATGTGCTAACATGGATGCCTTGCCTGTAGAGCTGCTTGGGGGGCTGAATGTCTTGCTCAAGGCAATGTGGACTGGAGGAACCAGGGACTTAAACTGCCATCTATGCTGTCTACTGCTCTACCTGCTGAACCACAGCTGCTGAAAGACAGCAGGAGAGGCAGGTGGAGCCACAGGAGTGTTACAGCGTACAACTAACACAGACAAGCTCAGCCACACTCAACCAGCCAATATACAAGAAGGGCCTCCAGTACACAAACTAGATCTTCATTTCCCTCTGCTTTTAATTTAAATTCCTGTACTCTAAATATTTCCTGTCATGAATTAGCTCCACAAAAATAAAGATCCAGTGCTTTGGCCTGTAGGGCTGTCCATGACATCACATCACATCACATCACATCACAGTTTTGTCAAATATCTCCTTCCAGCACCATCTGTCCTTGATGCCCAAACAAGCAAATGTGGCTCCCATAGGAGCTTTCTCTTCACTGAGACCAGAATATAATCAGAATAGGACAGCTATGCTCTCGCTGTCCACAGCCTTCAGTCACAAATTGTTACTGTCACTCACTTCCGAGGAATTTACCACTGGAGAATCAGAATCACCACATCCTCATAAGTCATCATCTTCTCTGTAATTCTGTTTGTGGATTTATTGGCTGTGTGTGTGTGTGTGTGTGTGTGTGTGTGTGTGTGAGAGAGAGAGAGAGATTAATGAGGGTGATAAAGGAACTGTAGGCCTCCATATTTCCTGAGTGATCAAAGGAGCTGCTCTGATGAGTCAGAAGGAGCCACCATCCCCACTGTGCAGCATACTCAGCGTTTCCATACATCTGACATCCAGCTGTGTTTTTGTCATTGATTTTGGGGGAGTTTATCTCATTAAAACAGCTCTCAGGACGAGTCAGCACTGATAACAAAAGGACTCTGTCACACACACAGCCACACACACATGCAAACACAAATATATTTGTACATGAGTGATGCAAAAATTGTTCTACAACTCTCTGCTTTAAAACAGAACTCACAAGCAAAGCACAAGGCCTCGGTCAAAGTTTAGTTCATGTTAAACAAAAGGCTGCAATGCTCACAAATACACAGGACACAAAGGTTTCCACAATGTTGCACACACTCCTCGGCCTCCTGTGATGTGTAGTGCAGTCTTGCGGTGTAAACACCCGGTGTCCACATGTTTTATGACTGCAGCTGACAGTAACTGTAAACACATGCTGCTGCTTTCTTTTATGGAGTTGGAGACGGGCTGACTGGTAGTGGGAGGAATAAGTACAAGCTTCCGCCTTTAGCTTCCGTCCAGCTTCTCATTATGTTCTCAGGTGTCTTCTTTGCATATAAACAGCAGGACTCCTCACACTGCACTGATGACAGGACAAATCATCTGTCTCCAGCTGAGAGCGATATCGAAAAGTTCAGCTTCACGGTGCTGTGAAAAAGTATTTGCCCACTTCTCAATTTCTTTTTTTTGTTTGTTTTTTGATTTGGGGTTTGTTTGTTTTTTTGGGCATATTTGTGACTCTTACATGTAAAAAGAAGCATTAGGGTCACAGTAAGAGAAAAAAGTCCAAATGTGGAGATTTTATTTTAGAACGTTTTATTTTAGATCATTAAATAAAAGTTACTATTAGACAAAAATAACCTGAGTAAATACAAAAGGCAGTGTTTTTTTTACTCATAAATTAACCCTGAATGACATTTGTTTGGATCCCTGAGTTCAGTTTCAGTAGCCACACCCAGATAAACGGAAAATACGCCTGACAAAGTAGGTAGGTTAGAAGAGCTCATAAAAGCAAAACATCACAGCACAAAGAAAGAAACAACTGAGAAACAAAGTAACTTCTCTCGGCCTGGAAAGGGTTACAAAGCCATTTCTACGAGGTCATTACCATCATTTCTGCCCATGACAACAGAAGTCATTTACAAACGTCATTTACAAAAGTTTCATTACTAGTCATTAACTACAACTGCTGGAGACTGTTACTCAAATATGAAGAATGTTTTATCACAGTTTTTTTTTTTCCTTGAAGTATTTTTAGCTGCAGGTCAGTGTATTGTAGTGTAGTTTATTTTACTGAATGACTAAAAATAAACTACACTGTGTTTTTCTGATACACATCCAATTCAACAGCTAGCTCATTAATATTTTTTGAATTTTTTCAGGGTACAAGAGATATCTGGTATACGCTCAGATGTGGGATTTTTGAATTTGGGATTGTTTCACAAATTTCCAGAGATAAGCAACATTTTGACAAACTGGACTGTCAAGCACAAACAATTCCATGCCAGCTACAAACAGACTCTTGACAAATGCAAATACACTCAAAGCTTTTGTTTTTGATGCTTTTTATAGTCCCACTGTTGCAAAGTGCAAATGGTAAATGGACTGATTCTTATATAGGTGGCGCTGTCACTTGGTGTTCGCTCGCTTTGTGGTAGAGTATCACTTCCTGTTCTTGCTCAAACACAGTGGTGTTTCTGAGTAGCTCATCTGCTTAGCAATTTAATTAAAAACTTTTAAATACATTCATTTTTCATAGTATAATCTTCACGTGCTTCATCTGAAGCACCCTTTCTGTGTGCTCACTACCTAATTTATAGCCAAAGTATTCACTCACTGTCTCTGTACTGTTTCGCTAGCTTAGCTTAGCTCGTAGCCGACTCGTTAGCACCATGGCTACTTCACCTGTCCCTCCTGCACTTTCCTGCTCATTGTGTCAGATGTTTAGTTACTCCTCGGCCTCCTTTAGCAGTAATGATACCTGTAACAAATGTAGCATATTTGCAGCTCTGGAGGCCAGGATTACTGAATTGGAGACTCGGCTTCGCACCCTTCATTCACCCGTAGCTAGCCAGGCCCCTGTAGCTGGTGCAGCCGAAGATAGCGTAGGCCCCGCTAGCTGTTCCCCGGCAGACCCCAAGCAGCTGGGGAAAGAGGGCGGCTGGGTGACGGTGAGGAGGAAGCATAGTCTTAAACAGAAGCCCCAGGTACACCACCAACCTGTTCATGTGTCTAACCGTTTTTCCCCACTCGGCGACACACCCGCCGGGGTCAAACTCTGGTAATTGGTGATTCTGTTCTCAGACATGTGAAGCTAGAGACACCGGCAACCATAGTCAATTGTCTTCCAGGGGCCAGAGCAGGCGACATTGAAGGAAATTTCAAACTGCTGGCTAAGGGTAAACGTAAATACAGTAAGATCATAATTCACGTCGGCAGTAATGACACCCGGTTACACCAATCGGAGGTCACTAAAATCAATATTGAATCGGTGTGTAACTTTGCCAAAACAATGTTGGACTCTGTAGTTTTCTCTGGTCCCCTCCCCAATCAGACCAGGAGTGACATGTTTAGCCGCATGTTCTCCTTAAATTGCTGGCTGTCTGAGTGGTGTCCCAGAAACGATGCGGGCTTCATAGATAATTGGCAAACCTTCTGGAGGAAACCTGGTCTTGTTAGGAGAGACGGCATCCATCCCACTTTGGATGGAGCAGCTCTCATTTCTAGAAATATGGACCAATTTATTAAACCCCCCAAAATATGACTATCCAGAGTTGGGACCAGGAAGCAGAGTTGCAGTCTTACACGCCTCTCTGCAGCTTCTCTCCTCCTGCTACCCCCCCAAAAACCCATCTCCATTGAGACTGTGTCAGCTCCCAAAAAGACAAAAAACAGACAAAAAACCAGCAATAAATCTCCAAAAGTTGAATCTGTTCATCTGGACGTAGCGTTTTGTGGAAGAAACGTTTCGTCACTCATCCAAGTGACTTCTTCAGTCACTTGGATGAGTGACGAAACGTTTCTCCCACAAAACGCTACGTCCAGATGAACAGATTCAACTTTTGGAGATTTACTTTCCTGGATGATTGAGAATGCATCAAGACGTTTTAAACCAGCAACAAACAACTTAAACATAAAAAATCACAAAGAAAGAACAATACAGTATCCACATCTGAACCAAAGAGTAAAACAGTGAAATGTGGATTATTAAATATTAGGTCTCTCTCCTCCAAGTCTCTGTTAGTACATGACTTAATAATTGATCAACAAATCGATTTACTCTGCCTTACAGAAACCTGGTTGCAGCAGGATGAGTATGTTAGTTTAAATGAATCAACACCCCCGAGTCATTCTAACTACCAGAAACCTCGAAGCACAGGCCGAGGGGGCGGTGTGGCAGCAATTTTTCACACCAGTCTATTAATTAACGAAAGACCAAGACAGACTTTTAATTCATTTGAAAGCCTGATGCTTAGCCTCGTCCACCCCAGCTGTAAAACTCAGAAACCAGTCTTACTTGTTATCATCTATCGTCCACCTGGGCCTTACACAGAGTTTCTCTCTGATTTCTCAGACTTTTTATCTGATTTAGTGCTCAGCTCAGATAAAATAATCATTGTGGGTGATTTTAACATCCATGTAGATGCTAAAAATGACAGCCTCAACATGGCATTTAATCTGTTATTAGACTCAATTGGCTTCTCTCAAAGTGTAAAAGAACCCACCCACCACTTTAATCACACTCTAGATCTTGTTTTAACATATGGCATAGAAACTGAACATTTAACAGTGTTTCCTGAAAACCCTCTGCTGTCTGATCATTTCCTGATAACATTTACATTTACAATAACTGATTACACAGCAGTGGAGAGTAGACTTTATCACAGTAGATGTCTTTCTGAAAGTGCTGTAACTAAGTTTAAGAATATAATCCACCCACTGTTACCATCTTCAATGCCCTGTACCAACATAGAGCAGAGCAGCTATCTGAACGCTACTCCAACAGAGGTCGATTATCTTGTTAATAATTTTACATCCTCACTACGTACGACTCTGGTTACTGTAGCTCCTGTGAAAACTAAGGCCTCAAATCCAAAGTCCCTGACTCCGTGGTATAATTCTCAAACACGTAGCCTAAAGCAGATAACTCGTAAGCTGGAGAGGAAATGGCGTGTCACAAATTTAGAGGATCATCATTTAGCCTGGAGAAATAGTTTGCTGCTTTATAAGAAAGCCCTCCGCAAAGCCAGAACATCTTACTATTCGTCACTGATTGAAGAAAATAAGAACAACCCCAGGTTTCTCTTCAGCACTGTAGCCAGGCTGACAAACAGTCAGAGCTCTACTGAGCCAACCATCCCTTTAACGTTAACTAGTAATGACTTCATGAACTTCTTCACAAATAAAATTTTTATCATTAGAGAAAAAATTACCAATAATCATCCCACAGATGTAATATTATCTACAGCTACTTTTAGTACCATCGATGTTAAGTTAGACTCTTTTTCTCCAATTGATCTTTCTGAGTTAACTTCAATAATTACTTCCTCCAAACCATCAACGTGTCTTTTAGACCCCATTCCTACAAAACTGCTCAAAGAAGTCCTGCCATTAATTAATGCTTCGATCTTAAATATGATCAACCTATCTCTAATAATCGGCTATGTACCACAGGCCTTCAAGGTGGCTGTAGTTAAACCTTTACTCAAAAAGCATCTCTAGACCCAGCAGTCTTAGCTAATTATAGGCCAATCTCCAACCTTCCTTTCATATCAAACATCCTTGAAAGAGTAGTTGTCAAACAGCTAACAGATCATCTGCAGAGGAATGGCTTATTTGAAGAGTTTCAGTCAGGTTTCAGAGCTCATCACAGCACAGAAACAGCTTTAGTGAAGGTTACAAATGATCTTCTTATGGCCTCTGACAGTGGACTCATCTCTGTGCTTGTCCTGCTAGACCTCAGTGCTGCATTCGATACTGTTGATCATAATATCCTATTAGAGCGATTAGAACATGCTGTAGGTATTACAGGTACTGTACTGCAGTGGTTTGTATCATATCTATCTAATAGACTCCAATTTGTACATGTAAATGGAGAGTCCTCTTCAGACACTAAGGTCAATTATGGTGTTCCACAGGGTTCAGTGCTAGGACCAATTCTATTTACATTATACATGCTTCCCTTAGGCAGCATCATTAGAAGACATAGCATAAATGTTCACTGCTATGCAGATGACACACAGCTCTATCTGTCCATGAAGCCAGGTAACACACACCAATTAGTTAAACTGCAGGAATGTCTTAAAGACATAAAGACCTGGATGGCCGCTAACTTTCTGCTTCTTAATTCAGATCAAACTGAGGTTATTGTACTCGGCCCTGAAAATCTTAGAAATATGGTATCTAAGCAGATTCTTACTCTGGATGGCATTACCTTGGCCTCCAGTAACACTGTGAGGAACCTTGGAGTCATTTTTGACCAGGACATGTCCTTCAACGCACATATTAAACAAATATGTAAGACTGCTTTCTTCCATTTGCACAACATCTCTAAAATTAGAAATATCCTGTCTCAGAGTGATGCTGAAAAACTAGTTCATGCATTCATTACTTCCAGGCTGGACTACTGTAATTCATTATTATCAGGATGTCCTAAAAACTCGCTGAAAAGTCTTCAGCTGATCCAAAATGCTGCAGCAAGGGTACTGACAGGGACTAGAAAGAGAGAGCAGATTTCTCCTTTTTTGGCTTCCCTTCATTGGCTTCCTGTTAAATCCAGAATTCAAAATCCTGCTCCTCACATACAAGGTCTTAAATAATCAGGCCCCATCTTATCTTAATGACCTTGTAGTACCATATCACCCTATTAGAGCACTTCGCTCTCGCTCTGCAGGCCTACTTGTTGTTCCTAGAGTATTTAAAAGTAGAATGGGAGGCAGAGCCTTCAGTTTTCAGGCCCCTCTTCTGTGGAACCAGCTTCCAGTTTGGATTCAGGAGACAGACACTATCTCTACTTTCAAGATTAGGCTTCAAACTTTCCTTTTTGCTAAAGCATATAGTTAGGGTTGGACCAGGTGACCCTGAATCCTCCCTTAGTTATGCTGCAATAGACGTAGGCTGCCGGGGATTCCCATGATGCATTGAGTTTTTCCTTTCCAGTCACCTTTCTCACTCACTATGTGTTAATAGACGTCTCTGCATTGAATCATATCTGTTATTAATCTCTGTCTCTCTTCCACAGCATGTCTTTATCCTGTTTTCCTTCTCTCACCCCAACCAATCACAGCAGATGGCCCCGCCCCTCCCTGAGCCTGGTTCTGCTGGAGGTTTCTTCCTGTTAAAAGGGAGTTTTTCCTTCCCACTGTCACCAAAGTGCTTGCTCATAGGGGGTCATATGATTGTTGGGTTTTTCTCTGTATGTATTATTGTGCGATCTACTGTACAATATAAAGCGCCTTGAGGCAACTTCTGTTGTGATTTGGCGCTATATAAATAAAATTGAATTGAATTGAATTGAATTATATAGCACTCCTGGAGCAGTCAAAATGCTTTATACAATATGCCTCATTGACATAAGCTCTTCTTCCTATGCTTTAGTGATTTCTATCTAACATTCACACACATTCATACTCCAATGGATGCATCGGAGAGCAACTTGGTGTTAGTATCTTGCCCTCGGATATTTGGCACACAGACTGGACAACAACAACAAATGTTTGCTCAAGGAAGGTCCTTTGATTGTTGGGGTTTTCTCCAGTGTAAGGTCTTTAGAATATGAAGCACCTTAAGTCAGCTGTGTTGTTGTGATTTGATGCAAAATATGTATTGACTGGACCCTTCTTCTAGGGGTTTAGGGTTGTCTTGTTGAAATATGGAAGGCCTTCCCTAAAAAGGAGCTGTCTGGGCTGGAGCATGTGTTTCTCTGAAACCCATATGTGTTTTTCAGCATTTTGCTGGTGACGTTCCACATGTGCAAGCTCCCAGTTCTATAAACACTGATACACCATACCATCAGAGCTGCTGGCTATTTAGCTGAGTGCTAATAACAAGCCAGATGGTGCCTTTACTTTTCAGTCCGGAAGATGAGGAATCCATGTTTTCCAAAACAAATGTCAAACTTTGGTTTGTTTGAAAACAGTTATCCATATTGTTTCAGTGTTCCTGAGTCCATGCAGTGATTTCCATTACAGAATCATATCTATCATTACCAGACTGCTTCTCATTTTGTCCCTTACGCACAGAGATTCCTCCAGGTGCTCTGAATTTTTGATAATATTATGTAGTGTAGATAACACTGCATTCAGAGTCTTCACAGTTTTACACTGACAAACATTATACTCAAATTTTTCACAGACTGATGAACCTGTGCCTCTCTAAATGCAGCTGCTCGCCTGCTAACTGGTACCAAACGGAGAGAGCATATAACCCCAGTTTTAGCTTCTTTACACTGGCTTCCTGTCTCCTACAGGATCCAATTTAAAGTTTTATTTTTTGTTTTTAAGTCACTTAATGCCCGAGCCCCTCCTTACCTGTCTGAGCTCCTCTCTGCCTGTGCTCCAGGAAAAACCATGAGGTCTAGCTCAAAATTAATGCTGTCCATCCCACGGACTTATCTCAAATCCCGTGGTGATAGATCCTTCTATGTGGCAGGTCCCAGACTCTGGAATTGTCTCCCCTTAAATATTAGATCTGCACAAACACTTGAGCAATTTAAATCATTACTAAAGACACATTTTTATGCCCTGGCTTTTAACACACTATGATCCAAGCACTTTGGTCTTATTTGAATTAGTTTTAGTTATTGTTTTAATTCTTTTATTGTCGTATTATTGTTTTTTATTATTATTATTGTATTACATTGTTGCTTTTTAATGCCAGTTTTATATTGTTAAGCACTTTGTGCAGCATCGGCTGTTTGAAATGTGCTATATAAATAAATTTGACCTTGACCTTGACCTTAAGATGCTCTTTTTTATATCCAATCATTTACTGTCCTAATGCCAATTCACCAAATTAGCTACAGCATGAAACAACTACAGCAGCTGTTTCTTTTAGATGAATTTTGCTGCCATCAGAATTCCAGAAGAGCTGTTATTTGTATTACTTTATGCGGGTTTATTTCACTCTATTGTGAATCAAATGTGGCTTTATGAGATCTGAAAATTATAGCATTCTGTGTTTTTTTTCGTGATTTCATGCACCGTCCACCAGTGTTGGCCAAGTTACTTGAAAATAGTAAGTACTGATTACTTCTCCAAGAAAGTAATACAGTTACTTTACTGATTACTTATTTTCAAAAGTAAGTAGTTACTTTATTACTTAGTTACATTTTAAAAACATGACACACAACCTGAATATGTAATAAAGAGACAGACCTTTCAGCCCAATTCTATTTTTTCTGCTTAATCCATCATATAAAATTGAATCAAATAAAATAAAATAAAAAATAAATAAAAAAAGTCTCTTTTTAAAACTTGTTTTATTAGTTTGAATCTTTTGACTTTATGCATATTGCATTAAGCAAAAATTAAATTATATGCAACAGTCTTTGACTTGAAGAAATAACTTGAAGCGGACACTAATGTTTTTGTCACTTTTTACAGAATCAAAGTCAAAGTAATGTGAGTACTTCCAAGCTTTAAACGCTGCATGGTCGTACTCTCTCCCGCACTTCATATTATTTAGTGATGTGCGATACCATTGATTTCCTTTCCGATCCGATACCAAGTAAAATTCAGGGTGGTATCGATGATACTGAACTTAATATTTCATTGTATTTAATAATACAATATATAATTGTATTATATAATTGTAATAATAACATAATAATATAGCTTCATAATGATTACAGGACATCAGACTACTTGTTCTTATTGCTTAATAATGCAGGATAATCATATAGAAATAAAAAACCTGAAGTTGTGCGCTATTTGAACACGTTGCCTGCCTGCAGCACTAAAGGACTCCGCTAGAGACGTCTGTCTGGCCCTAGCAGCACCTGTCCCTCTCCTCCTCAGTTCGCCTCAACATAAGCTCATATGATTTACTCTGAGGCGTTTGACGAGGTTAGTGGTGTTGCAACAATACCTCACTGTCTTGCCACATGTATCGCAAACCACGTCCTGGCTGTTTGTGGAGGTAAAATACGTCCACACATGATGCCGTTTACGCTCTGCCATTGTTGTTAGTGCACACGCCAGGGGCTGCGACACATTTATACAGCCGTATTTCGCATATGACTATGAAAAGCGTAAGAGGAAGTCGTTCCTTAGTGATATAGTTTCTTTCCACTGCGTTACTTTTAATGGAAAAACTACAAATTTACCCCAGAGTACTAAAATATCGATATTTTAATATGAGAATCGATTCTAGAACATAAATTACTGGTATCGGAAGAATCGATATTTCACTATCGATCCACACACCACTAATATTATTGTTGATCTACACACGTCTGTTGCCACGGACGTCGCACACTCGTTTGTCATTGTCATGAGACACTCTCACAAACAAAATCACGGTTTAGTAACACAGTAACGCAGAGTGCTAAAGGGAAAGTAACAGTAATCTAATTACTTTTTTGCAATAGTAATCCCTTACTTTACTCGTTACTTGAAAAAGTAATCGGATTACAGTATTTCTGCTTATCTCTGCTGTCCACTGGGTAGCCATGGCTCAAGAGGTAGACAGGTCATCAACTAACTGGAAAGTTGGTGGTTCGTTTCCTGGTTTCTCCAGTCAGCACATGAAGTAGATAGAAAGCACTCAGATGTAGAAAAACGTGTGTGATCACGGATAAATGAGGGATGCTGTATAAAACGCTTTGTGTGCCCAAGCAGAGTAGAAAAGCACCACATAAAAATCAGCCCGTCATAACCTCTAAACTTGTTTTTGATCGTGTTTGAGAATAGCGAAGACCAAAGCATGGACAAGCTCATTTTTATTAAATTACCAGGCCCAGCTCCACTCAGCCCCCTCTGCTTCATGGAGGGCTGTGGTGAAATATTGAGGCCTGAGCTGACCGCTGCACAGATAACAGTAACTAAATGATGAGTCTTTCGACAGAATCCCTGAAGAGGGTATTTAAAACAGATATCTGCTGTCTTCCGGCCTCGGGGATGTTAACTCTTATCTATGATGTATCGAGGTGGATTCGTGATTCCTAGCAAAGTGTTAAAGCCTATGTTCTAGTGCCCCAGGTTATATTTTCGCAGACTGTTCGAGCTGCAGACGTGTTCCTCAGATCTGCCTTTTTCCTCCGCTCTCCTCCCGTCTACCTGTCAAACACTGCAAGCTCCTGCACTACGAGCCAACATAAACGCCTGGTTGGTGCTGATGGATAGAGACAGCTATAGTGCAAATTCAAAATGTGTGAGCACACACTCACACAAACACACACACACACTGTTTATAGAGGGTGCAACCAGAGCCCTGGAGCAGATTAACGACTTTACTTACCAATTAGCCCACTCAGCAGTAGAGGAAATGGCTCTAACTGGCCTTCTGCTTCCTCTCTTCTGTGTTTGTGCTTCCCCCTATGTAAGTATGAGCGTGTCGGCTCTGTCTGATCTAATTCTGGAGTGTTCGCCGCTGCTCCCTGACAGCTGCCTGCTGGCCAGTGGCTGTCACATGTTGCCTTCACTTCCTGTTCATGTTAAAGCTCTTCAGAGGCAGACGCGGGTCTAGCAGCCTGGTAGGGGGGTTACAAGTTGGACGTATATAAATGTGTTTGTGTGTGCCGTGTGACACATGCAGTCACACAGCAGTGGATCTTTTCTGATATCTGATTATTAAATGATCTTATGTGACATGCTTACTTTACTCTTTGGAGCATTTTTTTTTTGGCATTGTTTGTATTGAATGTTGACTTTTTTAAAAATGGGAAATTTTCTGCTTTTGTTTTGAAAAGTATCTCCATAAACCACACACACACATAAAAAGACAGACAGTGATATGACTCTTACCACAGAGATAAAGGTGCACACTGTTGACCCTGCAAGACAGAATCTTTTCTTTATCCACTGGAAGTTTTTCAAAAGCCACATTTGTGGTGACCTAAATACCCGTGTACGTGACCTGCAGATCTCACACCTAAGCCAATCATGTGCTAGCTGCTAAAAAATATAGAAGCAGCTTCTTCTTTTAGCAGGTTGCTACTGTAACCAGTGTTAGGTATATAACTTTTAACAGTAACTTACCACATTACACTATAACAAAATACTTTTAAAAAGTAATCAGCTTAACTACATTAAGCCCAACCTACTGAGAAAAGCAATTTGTTTGTGTAATGAGCACTAGTGGTGTGCAATACTGCAAATACCAAGTACAGAGTACCAAGTAAATACAGGCCAGTATTACTTGTACTAATACTGATACTATTACTTTTAATTTGTCATGATTTATGAGATGAATCATCATCACTTTGCCAAATCTAAACACAATTTAATGGCCACTAAATTTCATTGAGGGGTGGCTGTAGCAAAGGTGGTAGAGCAGCTCACCCCGTCTGTTCCACTCTGCACACCATATTATGTTTGGGCAAGATACTAACCCCTAATTGCTCCCTGATGTATCCATTGGAGTATGAATGCATGTGGATGTCAGATAGAAAGAGCATAGAAAAAAGTTATTGTGTGAATAGTCAAAGGAATTTGCAAAGAAAAGCGTCTGGACTTCTTTGAGTTGCTTGAAGACGTTTCACCTCTCATCCGAGAAGCTTAACAACGTGGTGTATGCTGTACAGTGCAGTGAGGAATGCCCAGACCTCTACATTGGAGAGACCAAACAGCCACTTCACAAGCGCATGGCACAACATAGAAGAGCTACCTCCACAGGACAAGATTCAGCAGTCCATCTGCATCTTAAGGATAAAGGTCACTCTTTTGAGGATGCCAATGTTCACATTTTGGACAGAGAGGACAGATGGTTTGAAAGAGGAGTGAAAGAGGCCATCTATGTCCACTGTGAGCGACCATCTTTGAACAGAGGCGGTGGTTTACGACACCAACTGTCTGCCATCTATAATCCAGTTTTGAGTTCCCTCCCCAGACGCCTTAACGCCCACTCACATCCTGGGCCATCTGACCTCAGGAATTCACATGACAAGGTGGGGCCAGGTTTCACAATGAGCTCACCCGAAACCCTGGCTGATTAGGTCCCACACCCGCTTTCACACCTTGGCGCATGTGATTAGAGGATCACCAGGGGGTCCTTTGTCCCTCCTTGGGGGGATACTCCCACTGGGTTTAAATCTGGGACTCTCTGCCATTTGACCTTAGAACTGAAGAAGCTTCTCGGATGAGAGGTGAAACGTCTTCAAGCAACTCAAAGAAGTCCAGACGCTTTTCTTTGCAAACTCCTTTGACTACGATGACCTGGATGACTGAGAACCTTCACAGACATTGTGTGAATAGGTGAATGGGGCAAGCTGTGTAAAGTGCTTTGAGTGCTCAGACAGAGTAGAAAAGCACCATATAAGAAGCAGTCCATTTACCATTTACCGAACCACTGTGATTTTTACTTTTCATAGACATAACACATCTTTCAGCTTTTCATGTATTCAAAGACCTGGAATGTAAATGTACCTGTCTTTACAGCACTTTGAGTTAACGTCTGTTGATTGCACTTGTCGACAACATAAAAAGGAAATTACATTCAGATATTTTTAAATATAGTTGTTTCTATTTGAGGTATATTTCTGTGTCATTACTGGGGTCTGTGTGAGGGATTTCCTTCTTCCTCTCTTCATTTCTTTGCTGCTTGTTCTGGGCAAACCCCTCTTTTTCATGGTCTTTTGTGTCTTACAAGTCGATGGTGTTTCCACAGTGGAGAATTTCCTTCCAGCATGTATCATGGTTTCCAGTTTTTTTCTTTCACAACCCTAAAGCATAATGCTGTGCTTTCTTACTCACTGGAGCCTACTGGCGGCTCAGTGCCACTGAGTTGTGTGACCGCACAACTAAACACAATGAAGCAAATTATGAATACATGGGAGGAGTGGTGTTTGCACAGACATGTCTACTTTCTGATGAATGGGAGAAAACTACTGAACTTATTGGAAGTAAAGTATTGACCCTATCATGCTAATATCGGTCTGATATCATCATTGTTTGGCTCAGTCGGCCCACCCCTAATGAGCATCTCTTAGCGGTTCCTTAGTTCTGCTAGTATAACCTTTAAACTTACTGACTGTACTACCCATATTAGTAGCATTTCTTTAGAGTTGCAGCTTTAAAAGAGCTAAAAGCTCCATTATTCTCTTCTTCAGTAGGCCTTGCCACAATTATTATGGAGCTATATTTAGCTTGCTGGTACTTCTCCAAATATGAACCATGACAGAAATCTGTATGTTATTCTATAATATTCTGCTTGTGTTTTCTTACACAGGTTTTACATAATGTGACTGCTTCCATGACATGCAAGCTATCCTGCGAGATAGAAGTCCACAAAAATAAAACTGTCACATGATCGTAATCTCAGGAATGGCATAACTGATATTACACCTTACATCTACAGAGGAGGATATGTTCAGCTCTCTTAATGGTAACAAATTTAAAGGAGACAAGCTTTTTGACTACAGAAAAAAAGAAAAAAACTTCAGATCTGCATTTGTTGAATTAGAGAGCAGGTAGAAGCAAAAAAATAAAAATCCTCTGACAGCTGCTCTCTCTGTGGTGCAGAGAAGCTTGAAAAGCCACTGACACACTTCTAGTGTAATATAAGCTGGGCCAGAGTTAGCGGTGCTCAGGCAAGTCACGCTTTCCAGTGACTCATGTGCTTAATTTTCATTTCAACAGTTTGTAGAGACTGTGTTACACAAACACCCTGGTGTGTTTACTACAATAAAGAAACTCATTAAGACATCTATGATCATAACAGATGCAAGTTTGTTCTGTGCATATGTAACAGCACAAAGAATCAAAAACGACTTCAGAAATTTACAGACTGCACCAATCTGATGTTCATTTCAGAGCTCTCTCTCTCTGAGCCCCCCCAGTTTGATTTTAACTAGCTTGTTATCAGGTGGGCAGATATGAAGCTGAGGAAACTAAGGACGGGGGGAAAAAGAAATAAAAGTAATTAAAAGAAGACTAGAGACACTGATGCAGCTCAAAGAATTGACCACTAGGAGAGGAAACAAATTGCATCAGTGTTGTAGTTGGGGGAGAGCAATAAAACACAATCTGAGCAAAGGACCAATGTAAGACATGTAAAGTCTAGCTGGTGGTGCAACACTGACCACTAATACCTTGTTCTCATCATATTCATCTTGAGATACTTGGAGTTTGTGGGTGTTGCAGGTTGCAGGTGTTGCAGGTGTGTCCTCTCACACACTGATATTTGCAGAACAAGTCCTGTAAACAAGTAAGTACACCCCATGATTCTGCAGCTTGGAGAACCTCCTTTATTGCAGTAACACAAAGTAAGAATTTTCTATGTGACTCTTATCAGCCTCTTACATTACTGTGGAAGAATAGTGGCCTATGCTTCAGTTCAATGAGCTCCATTTATGCATAGCTCTCTGAGGTCAAACCACAGCATTTCAATCAGACTGCGGTCTGGACTTGGACTGGGCCATTCCATCACCCTGAGTGTTTTGTGTGTGGGTTCATTGTCCTGTTGTCCTGTCCATTGTCCTGCTCAGCAGAGCAAAGGGCCTGAACATTGTAACTATGCAGATCTAAAACATCATCTTTAGATAAGCATTTAAATGTATTTGTTTTCATAGAGCACTTTAGATTTATAACCACCATAACCGCCGCATAATGCAGAAATTCACATTTCTAGGGGGAAGTTTAGTGTGATGATAAGCAGCTGGATAAGCAAGTTCCAGTTCTAGCTGAACTTGGTTGAAAGTTTATTTTGAGCAGCTGCACTTGATCAAACAGGTTTGGGGAATGAGTTATCACTTACCGCTGACCTTCAGAGTGTTCTGTTTATCCCTCCACTCCAAGGTTCTTACATGTCTGAAGTGTTTGAGTTTACATTGACGAACATCTGCTTGACTCCTGCTAACACTCTGGGTGCTCCTTCCTGTCAAACCAGCACCAACTGCTACTACCAACTACTATCAAAACCTCGTGCCATTCATTTGAGGAAACGAGTCATTTGAAGGACCTGCTAATTTAATTGGAAACTGCAAATTATTAATTTGAGGGAACAAATTGCTACTTTGTGCATGCAATTATCAAATATTGTACCCTTGATACCTGATGGGCTGCATACTTTTCAGTCTCTCTGCCTTGCTTTGATAATTAGCCGAGTGAAAGTGCAAAAGCCACAGCACTTTGATATTAACTGGCCTGCAGACTGTGATTTTTTGCTAGGTTTGCACTTCCACTGAGCACTAAATCTATTTATATGATATAAAACTGTCAGTTTTATATCTGTCAATATCAGTCAGATTTGACTGATATTGCATAAGGTCGGCAAAGAGCTTAGAACAAGCTTGAATCATGCAGCTCTTTTTCTCCTGGGCTCCCTTTCTCTAACCAGTTCCCTGTTTTCTTCCTCCTTTCTGTCCTCCCTGTGGGTATTCTCCTACCTCTCAACGATCCCAGCAGCTCCTGTGCTGTCTGCTTGACAGTGCTCTGTCAAGCCCCAGCATCATCTTCCTCCCCTTTAGTTGCCATAGAAACCGACGGCTGTGGAAAAGTACAAGTGAGTGGATTGTCTGGGTAAAGGACAGCGATAGTTGGCCATGCCACACTGCGAGGCAGCTGTGAAAAAGGGCCTGAGGATGCATGGTGTTATCTGAGACAACAAAGAAAATGTTTTATGGGGGGGGGTCAGCTTACACTGCTGATGTCCAGATAATTGGAAGGTTCTGGAGGTTTTAGAACATTAAAGTAATAACAGCTAAGCCTAGATTCACTAATCACACATCCTCCCCCCCAAAAAGCCATTCCCTTCCACCCAGACATCCAGGAACAGCATGTAGTGCAGAAAGTACACGGGCGGTTTAAATGTTTCAGGCACAGTCAGGCTTGTTTTGTATCGGACAGCCATTGCATGTCTAGAGCTAGGAAACTAGAGCTTAGCAGCCCAATACTCTGACATTTTTCTGTCACATGTTTCCACTAATTCCCCCCAGGTACTTTATGAGGAGGATAGAACTGCGTATGATCAAGATAAGAGAAAAAAAATCAGTTAAATTACATTTGTCTGCAAGACCAAAGACAATTGTGGAGGGAGCTGCAACACAAGCTTGCACATTACAACTTTACTGTTAAGCTGAGCATTGCAACTCTTTGTCTCTGTCTTGCTCATAGATATAAAAGATGAACATAGCCACTAATTTGTTAGTAAGGTTCCATACTGAAGCCTCACCATCTTGTTTTAATGTACAGATCTTACTGAGGGGTACTGCAAGCTCAGAGTAGATTTTTCAATCACCTAAAAGGATTTCTGATCAGTAACAGGGACCATAATTTAACAAATTAACAATTCTGTGAATTCAATTCAAGACTTGAAAGGAGCAATTAAAACATGCAATCTGAGTGCTGGTTAAGCTGACCAGGCAGAGCAGATGACCCACATGCTGCAAGGCTCAAATGTCATTTATGCCCCCACAAATGTGTCTATCTACATATGCACTTGCGTTTGAACAGCAAACAAAACGTGGTTCAGTGTAGTCCTCACATCCCATCACAGATCGCCGATGATGAAGTTCACTGTG
Organism: Oreochromis niloticus; assembly: GCF_001858045.2. Taxonomy (NCBI): domain Eukaryota; kingdom Metazoa; phylum Chordata; class Actinopteri; order Cichliformes; family Cichlidae; genus Oreochromis; species Oreochromis niloticus. The sequence continues at coordinate 36,500,168 of NC_031981.2, read as the reverse complement.
AACCAACATTAAAGATCAAAAATGTCGGCTCTTCTTTCCAGCTGGCTGATGGACCAACAACAGCACAAGTGAGACCAGCCCACAGGTTCCAGATATTGATAGTATTCATACCAGTGTTAGTATTGGTATGAATACTACTGTGATATACTTGCATAGCGACTATCTTTCCTCACTCATGATGTGAGCCAAATTATCATACTGATAACCTGACTGTGGTTTGTTGTTCTCTGCCAGAAAGTGAATATCCAACTATCGCATTAGTGTGGGGAGCAGTTTGATACACACCCAGGGCACTGCTGGAAAAGTGTAAGCCTGTTATGTCGAATTTCACAGCATAAATAAAGGTTTCGAGCTTTGCCACCAAAGCTTTTGTAACACAACAGCAGTCATCGCAGTGATCCCACTCCTCTGCGTTTATCCTTGCACTGCAGGCAGCTGGGTTTTGGGGAGATATGCCGTAAAATCGAAGCTCAAATTTTAGCCGCCTGTCAGTCACTGGGTTGTAAGTTCTCGCTGAAAGGAAAGCAAAGCCTGTTTTTTTTTCTTTGTACACAGACATTTGTTCAAAGACTCAAAAAGAGTCTTTGAAGAAGCATTAGAGCAGCAAGCAGGAAGGGAAAAGAGCGCAACATAAAGAGCATATGTTAGTTTTTAACACAGGCAAAAAGGAGGTAGGCAATCATGAGCTAACTGGCTAACAGAGCAGAAATGAACAAATTAAATGGAGAAAAGGGGCTCCTTACTTTTATTGAGCTGCAGCTAGGTGTTACATGTTGCTCTCATTCATAAAAGCTGCTGATGGCAGTGAAGTCTCATCAGCGTCTCACAGGCTACACATTTGTTATGCAAACACACAAGTCTATTTAGGGCATCTTCAGAGGGACGGGATCATCAATAATATATGGCTTGCCCCTGTTTCAGAATACGCTGGTTTAATTTTGATCACACACTCACAGTCGGAGCGTGCACATCGTCTGAGAGCTCATTTACCGAACACTGCCTGCATCGCAAGTGTGTAGCAGCCATGCCCAGAGCGCACACATGGTGCATTTACAGTTTCACAACATGTGAAGTTGTGATGTAACTGTCGCTTGTCCTGTTTCCGCGTCTTCATTTTCCCCCCCACCGTTCTACAGGAACGCTGAAATAAACAGAGCACTTCAGTTACAGACAATGAGACGTCACTTTCGTGTATTTGCAGCAGCGTGCGCTTGAAAACAGAAATGTTTGATGCAGCAACCTAAACAGAATGAGTTTAAAGACCTTGCGTGGAGTAAGAAATGTTGATAGACGTGCAGAAAGGGCTTCAGAGAGGATGATGAATTATACATGGGGTATATGCGTACTGACTGTGCTACAGAGTGCATGTCAGTGTGTCTAGGGCTCCCAAATGTTTTCGATTTTTTAGAGTAAAATGCCATAACCATTTAGAGTCATTACTGTTTCAAAAAGGTTACAGCATGTGGTGGGAAAAGAAATCAGCTTGCAGCTAGAGAGTTTCAGAATAATTCAAGGATGTAAATGTGAGCTGAAGTTCATCTATGTCTTGGTGAAGAATTGAGTTTAAAGCAGCATGAAATGAGATTTTTGCTGCAAGAATTTGGAGATGTACGAATGACTCGCACAGACTGGTTCAGGTTCAGTGTTTTACTATAGGATGACTCTTACATCTGTCGGCGTTAATAAGTGGTGCTCGACTTCTCTCAGTGCTGACTGCAGGAGCCTCACTCCTCACTCTTTCTTCTTGTTTTGCTTGAATTTAGAAGATCATTTTTGGTAAAGTTACAAAAATTCAAGTTTCTCATAGCTTGGTGCTTCCAGTATGTGATGATCGACTGAGTGGTGAAACTGTTAAACAGTTTAAGAATCTAGGTTTCTTTTGATTTGTCGTTACAACCATGGTTCATTGCAGCCTGGATGCAGTTTGGACAAAATTAAAAAGCTGGAGAAAAATGTAAAAAAATAAATGGGAAAACTCAAACTTGAAGATAACAAAACTAAAGATAACTAAGAAAACTGTGGATACAGTTGGGCCCAGCCCCAAACACATTTCAGTTCAGTTTAATTTATATAGCACCAGATCACAACAACAGCTGCCTCGACGTCCTTTATATTGTTAAGGTAAACACGCTAAAATATTAGAAAGAAACCCCAACAATCAGTCAAACCCTTATAAGCAAGCACTTGGTGACAGTGGGAAGGAAAAACTGTCTTTTAAAAGAAGAAACCTCCACAGAACCAGACTCAGGGAGGGGAGGCCATCTGCCACGACCGGTTGGAGGTTAGGGGAGGGAGAGAGGACAAAAGGCACACTGTGGAAGAGAGCCAGAGATCAATAATAACTGAACTACTTTTAGTAAACACTGAATATGGTCACACATAAAAATTCACACTTTCACATAGAAATGATGCATTTCTTCATAATAATAACTAATGATTAAATGCAGAGTAGTATATAAATATATAGAAAGTTACAAGAGGTGAGTGAGAAAGACAGACTTCTTCAGTTTGGTGCAATGAGACGCACTCTGGATTAAAACTGGTAAAATCAAGCAGTTCCGGGTCAGCTGCTCTTGAGCTACAGCTGAATCGACACTGGCAGCAACCCTCGCTGTGACAATCACTTTAATTTCACACAGACAGCCTCTTTTTCACCCCTGTACCCCACTCTGCAGTCTCTGAACATTCATAAATGTGACAGTATTGCTGAGAGAAAAATGCATGTACCTGTCTGTGAGAGGGAATATTAAGAGGGGGTATGAAAGTGAAAGAGAGAGAGGAAAAGACATAAAGTGGGGGTGGAGAGGCAACGATAAAGTGTGTTGGATTACAGGGTGACATTGAAAGAAGCCTCTCTGTCCCTTTTCACTCCATCTTTCTATCCCATGTTTCACTCTCTGTGCACTCTTCACTTCCCACACATCATCCATCTCAACACACTGACTTTCCCACCCCCATCTCAATTTTTCCCCATCAGTGAGGGTCCCCCGTGGTATTGCACGAGTACCTGTCAGCGCTCGGGAGCGTCAAACATTTTCCCAAGGTGGGCGTGAATGAGATCATTGTCCTTCGACACAGTGCCGTACAGGAGGACTGCCTGGGGAGGGGTGAGGAGAAGGAATGTTGAATGAAAATGAAAGGTGAACTGACAGGAAACAGGAGGGAATGAGACAACAGGGAAGTAACTGAAAGGAGAGACCAGAAGAAGGAAGAGAATTGGAAAAAAGGAGAGGACGAAAACAGGGTAGGAAGAGAAAAACAGCAATGGCTGATAGAAAAAATGATAAGTCTTCAAAGGAGAAGAATAAGAATGGAATAAAGATTCAAACGAATGGTGGCAAGGAAAGGTGAGACGAAGAGAGGAGGGAAAGGAGAGGAAATGAGGAGAAAATGATGAACAATTGGAAAGAGCAGTTTTGAAAGAAGGTTAGGGGAGAGTTAGAGCAGACAAGAAATAAAACGAGCAACAATGAGAGGATGAAAAATAACAGGCATTACTTTGAGGAAGAGAAAAAGGGGGATATAAGATTAAAGGATCAAAAGAAAGGTAGAAAAACGAACATGGATTAGAGATGTGTAGACGGAGTAAAGAGTAAAGACACAGACATCAGATCATCTGCTGGTGTATGGATTGCTGTTTGGGAAGTGGGCCATTGCCATCTTGATTTTTTTTTCCCTTTTTGAAAATAGACATGAACATATTTGGAAGTTGGCGGACAGCTGGTGAATTATCAGCTAGTTGCAACCATAATACAGTGTAATTAGCATTTAATGCTGATTAATCCTGTCTCAGTGTTAGTGGATATTTTAGTATAAGTAACTACGACAAAGCATCCTTTGAACAGATGTTTCCCTGACTCCTAAGCCTTTTGGTCCTCTTGCCCTCTCCATTGCATCCACCACTAACCTCATCTGAGTTTTCTTGGCTTTCTGGAAACAAACGAGAATCAAAGTAAAACTGCTCTCACCTTCTAAATTGTCCTGTACAAGGGAATCTCCAGTGGGGACTTTAATGGTGAATTTAAAAAGGTCACCTTTCTGGAAAAAGACATATGTACTGTACACACAACTCTAGTATTATGGTTCATAATACTAGATATTATTAAAGGGCACTATTTGGCTGCTGTTTTGCAGAGACATTTTAAAAGCCATAGACAGCAGTCTGGCATATTTGCCTGAGGCTCTGAAAGAACTGCCTGGATTGCTGAAATTTTCTGTCGTATAGAGATTTTCATTAAGGGGACATTCAGTGAACGGCTTGAGCTGGATTCTTCTGTATTTGCAACAGGCCCTGAAGTACTTTGAATTACCACGAACTTTGGAAGTCTCCCAAAGTACATTACAGCATTAAAGGAAAGGACACACTAAATCCATCTTGTAGGAATGAAATTGAAGTACATTTGTGACTTGTTGTGGCCAGAAGCACTTTTGTAAGATAAGACACTGATGTTGGACAAGAAGGCCTGGCTCACAATGATCTAATTCATCCCAAAGGTGTTCTAACATGTTGAGGTCAGGACTCTATGCAGGCCAGTCAGGTTCTTCCACACTAAACTTGCTCATCCGTGTCTTTATGGACCTTGCTTTGTGCACTGGTGCACAGTCATGATGGAACACAAAGCGGCCATCTCCAAACTGTTCCTACAAAACTGGAAGCATGAGAATGTCCAAAATGTTTTGGTATGCTGAACCATTAAGAGCTTCTTTCACTGAAACTAAGGTGCAGAGCCAGAGCCAGCGCCACACCATAATTCCCCCTCCACTAAATTTTGAACTTGGCACAATGACTCATCCATCAAATTTACAGATTTAGAAGCAGAGAACACATCTCCACTGTTCTAGAGTCCAGTGGTGGTGTGCTGTGGAATATTTAGCATAGGGAGGAAATTTAACAGCTGGACTTGCACAGGTGGTACCGCACTGGAATTCACTGAGTTCCTGAGAGCAAACAATTCTTTCACAAATGTTTGTGGAAGCAGTCTGCATGCTATCTACTTATACCACTTAGGGTTAGGGTGACTACCAGTGATAACTTAGACATCACAGGTTTCATCTTCCAGCCTTCTATTTGGTCCTGAGCTTGGTGCATGGCTTTGACCTAAAATAGGTCAAATGATTACTGATTAATGCATTACTCAAGAAAATCACAGAGTTGTTGCAATTCATTGCTGCTGACTATAGTTTTGTCTTTCAGTATTAAAAAGTACAATTCCAAATTCCAAATATAAAGTATAAACTGAATGATCGAACACCATTAACAGGATGACTCTTTGAACCATGTTGGTGACAAATTTGGTGGCTACTGGACTATTGCAGAATAACGAGCAGTAACAAAAACACAAACACTAAAAGAAACAAACCATTTCCTAAAGGGCCCTTCGTGCACAACACGATAACGGCACTACTGCACTCTGAAACCCGTTGTTTTCTGTGGTTTGTGTCACACAAGAATGGTTTCCTGCTACACTGTTCTAAGCCAAGTCTAGCACAGTGTAAGCTCTGTGCTACATTTACATGACCAATAGAAATGCTAAATAACAGGCAATGAGCACATTATTGGTGTTTTATCTTGTTCATAAAAGTAATTTGTTTAAACAATTGTCTGGCTTTGGAGTCACTCATATAGATCCTGTTCCTGTATGATGCTTAAAGTATCTAAATAAATTACTATATAAATTACTGAATGTATTAATTACTCAAAAGACTTGAAGCAGCTTGAAGCAACCTAGTAACCATTACCTTGTGACAAAGTTTTTTTTTTAAATTCTCTGATGTTGAAGGTTTGTTTTATGCTTGAGTCGGGGTAGTGCAAAGATGTGGGCAGTTTACCTGCAGAAATTTATTAGATTGAAGAAATGTCAAAAACATGTGATACATCCAGTCTGTGGGCTTCTCTTACATGTGCTGTTGGTCAATCAGCCAACCACAAACAAGAGCAAAGTTCTAATCGATTACAACACTTAAGGACATCAAGAGAAACTGAGTGTTGAAAACAATGAAAAGTTCATCCACTGTCTCTGCTTTTCATGCTGTATTTTTGGTCTTTCATTTGTTTTCATGCTTATCCCATTTCTGTTGAAGTCTGCCTTCACTCCCTTTGTGAAGGGAATGAAGCCCACTTGTTAAACCAAACAACATTCAGCCAACACATAAGTCATCCACCTCAAGCGGAGTGTAGCTGGAAACCCATTTTAGCAAGTTGGAGCAAAGAAAATAATTATTTAAACTGACACACATCAAAAACTGTTCTTTTACTTAACTTTATTTCTCTAACAGTTGATTCTGTTCATTTGGATATAGCGTTTTCAGTGGGAGAAACGTTAATTTTATTTATTTATTCTTTTTATTTATTGCCGCCTTATCAAAATAGGATAGGGTTCCGTTTAGGATTACCACCTATGAAGACTTAGCCCTCAGAAGGAGTTCATCATCATTTGACCCGTTACAGCCTCAATTTTCTTCTAAATAAATCTGTGTAGGTGTATTTAATCTGTAACAGATGGCAAAATCTAGAGCAAATTTAATGGTGCAACACTTAATTTACATCATATAATCATATAGACAGTGGCACTCTTAAAAGATAATCAACAAGCTTATCTGCACTGTTACTTGTGTCTATAGTACATCAGAGGAACAGCTTAATTTAAACAGGCTGAAAAGAAAGAAATGAAGAAGAAATGAATCTGCTTGATGCCAGTGTTCAGCACCAGGATGCTGATAGTGACATGTCGTCTGAATATTAAACACTCTACCAGGAACAACAATCACCCTTATCAGCATTACAGGCCTGATATCAGATGCAACAGCAAACAAAGAGTTGAATCTGTTTCCACGACCTTCTGTTTGCCTTTGAAAGAAAGACTTTTATTGTTCCACATTATCAGATGACAGCCTAGGAGGTTCAACCAGTTCTGAACTTGCAACAAAATGTAAACTTGCAAAAAATACAAAAGCAACTTTTTTCTTGAGCAGTTTTTATATGACTTAGTCATATAAAGTATGACTAAGTTAGTATGGCTTAGTCAGCAGGTACTGATACCCACTGAAAATATTATTAGGTTATATATTGTAAGGAGACATGCATAGTATAATCTTTATTTATGTGCGCATAAACTCTTGCCTTTACTCCAAACCTTTAGTATGTATTACATTACCTGAAGAGGGAAGCCATGGATTTAAAATGTATTGGCATGTACTATAGCTAGCAAGGCAATTGCTAGCAACACCAGGCTAATAAACCTCTTAATTTCCTACTACTGATTTATGTAGGGTTGGGTTATAACTAGAGATGGCACGATACCACTTTTTTATGTCCGATACCGATACCGATATCATAAATTTGGATATCTGCCGATACCGATATCAATCCGATATAGTGTTTTTCAATCAATAAAACTGTTTTTTTTAATATCTTGCTGCAAGTTCATACTCAAGTTTAATTAAACAACAACACTAAAGCTATTCTGTTATACTTTTATGTAAAAAATACACTGCACCCAAAATATTTCATAGTTCACCAATACTGATCAATCTAATAAACTTAAACCTGCACCATCCTCCCTATTCTGGTATTTTAAAGAGTACTTAGCAGAAATATTAAGCAACCTAACTAATAGGGTTGCAAACTCCCAGCAAAAAAAACATAGGGAACCACCCCCCACCCTCCACCTCATGATGCTTAATCGATGTAATCAACTTTAATTTGATGCAGTGTGAAAAAAAAAAAAATGCACAGAAATAAATTATTTTTCAAGAATAATTAAATAGATTCAACATCTTTCTTCAACAGAATTGCAGAATTCACAGATGGTACCTTCCCAAAGGAAAAAGTAGTATACCTTACTAGGGTATATTAGACTTAACAGTTACTATATACAGTAATGGACTTCTATACATTTTACATCAGATCAAAACTTTGGGTGTAAGATTCAGATAATTATTTATTAAAAGCTCGACATTTTAAATGAGAATAAGAAAGAAAAGTATGTCTTTGTGCCCCCTTTTCCCTGTTCATGCCCTTTCGGCCCCCCTGGCTAAACTTTGCTAGATCCGCCCCTGCACAGTTACCAGCCGGCAGCTATGGAGAAAAGGATCCTGGTGTAGAAAGTAATATTAAATAAATTCTAACAACAGCTTATCAAGCTTAAACGTGCTGCTGTTGTTCAGCCGCTGGTTTCCTCTTTCTGGTGCAAAGTGGGCCAAAAACAAAGAAGAGAGACGGACTCGTGACAGAAAAGCAGATCAGCTGATCATTGATCAGTTTCACAATTGAAGTAGCAGCAAGAAGAGGCAGTCGCTCCATATATCGGTTGTTAAGCTTAACATGGGAACGCTTTACAAACATTCAGAGATGAACTTACACACTTGCTTTACTTCTCTCTTGGATAACTTCCTCGGAGATGAAATGCTGGTTTGGTAGCGAGGCTACAAATACACACAGCCGCTCTATCACGTGATGCATACTGCTCCGACATGCTACGGTTATGAGCCGAGTTACGCCGTGTCGCATGTTTTGTGAGGTGCTTTTTTGATATTTAATGGATCGATTACATTTTTTATTTCTCGCCGATATCCGATCCAGTAATTTACGTCAGTATCGGACCGATACCGATACGTAATATCGGATCGGTCCATCTCTAGTTATAAGCAACCATTTTTATAAAAATGTTTCAGTATTTGGAACACCCAGACATCAAGAAAACACAAAAACCCCAGTGAACGAGATTTAATATAAAAGGTAAAATATTTAATATAGGACTAAAGCAAAACTGAGCCATTTCTGGTTGACTTTTAAGGTGGTTTTATTCTTACTTACAGGATCAGTCTTTTAGTGTTGGACAGTCAATACCATCTTCTATGAAGATGATCTGTGGGGTACCTCAGGGGTCTGTACTCAGAACTCCCCTGTTTTCTTTTTATGTTACCTGTGGGAATTGTCTATGTCATGTAGACCAAGGCAGGTGAACTCAATTGCAGACTCGGAAGGGCAGTTCAGTGCGTTTATTTGAAGAGTGCTATATAAATACAGTTGTATTATTATTATTGTTGTTGTAAGCTGCATCATCAAGGTTGCCAGAGTAATGAGTTCAGAAAGTATTATAGGCAAAAAGGAATATTTGTTTATATAGATGTCGACAGAAGTGCTTGATTATTCTGAATATATGAATTCCTGCTTTGTAACTGTGAAAAAAACCTCTTCCCTCTTTTCTGGAGCAGAGTGATCTGCAGCGGTGCGGTTAAATTAAAAGTGACTGTAGCTCAAATTTATTGGTAAACAGGACAAGCTGACATTTCAAACAGCAATATAGAATTTGTTGTAAAACATTCCTTCACATTTTACATTCCCACTCAAACATATCAACTCAATGCAATAATTTCAATTAATATAAGTTGGTGACAAAACTCTATACCATGTTATAAAGTGCTTTAATAAGACTAAGACTTAAAAGATTACATCAACTTCAGTAAGGTACTGTTTGTGTTGTATCAGCTTATTCTTATTCATATGAAAATATCAGTATTCATTATCATCATATTTTTTATTAGAGAATCCATAACAAAAGACAACAAACAGTCACTGGAACAAAAGGAAACTTTGTCCCGGGGCTGTTTTCTTTCACCACATTGTTTAGCCTTGAAATAGCTACAAGGTAGTATCAAAAGCATCTGTCTCATTGCACACACACACACACACACACACACACACACACACACACATAGCAGGCCTACCTGTGTGCTGTGAAAAGCCACAGTCAGACTACTTTTGTATCAGCTTGGGTGCTGATTCACAGTGTGCGTCACCTCTTATTCGCATTCCTGGAGACTGAACAATGTCTGTGTTTATCATGACGATACGCAACATGCAGGGGGGCCTCCTGCCGGGAAAAGCAATAAAGATTAGCCGTAATTGGAGAGGATTGTGTGGAAAATGTTGATGCTTTTTAAGGACAAAAGGTTGGGTATTCATACAGATTTGGCAAATGTCAAGTCGGCTACTGTTGGTACACCCTAAAATTACACATAATCTCCTGTGTCTTGTTCTGTGTTTACGTCTTTGAAAAACAAAAAACTCACAGTCCCACCAGGAGTCACAAGACTGATTATAGACTGATGAAGGTGGAGAACTATGGGTATCTGTAATCACATAATGTATTGTATTATTGTATTCCATTTTAAAGTTACTTTATTACTTGTGTTGCAAAGTTTCTTCAGTTGGGGGGGGGGGGGGAGAAAAAGAAAAAAAAAATCAAACAAATGTGTTTTTTTTTTCTTCCTGCACCACAGTCAGCTGATTTAAGTTAATGTGCAGATGGAGGAAAATGGTTGAACGGCCACAGCTTTGTGGAATGGAGATATGGGCATCACGCTTATTTTTATTGCAAAAAAGGGTAAGAATGCGATGGTGAAACTGTGTCCAGGATGTAAAAAAACATAAACCTCCTAATACAACTTCAGGTCTTTTCAAGCATCTGCATAGATCACATGCTAAGGCAAAGCTAGATGAGAACCCAGAATCATGCAAGTCTGTACATTTTTCTACAGCAGAGTCATTGAGGTGATTGTTTTAAAGTCTTTGGGATGCTTTTCAACTTTGCTTTGTAGTGTCAGCTTTGTGTGAAAATGTGTGAAAAATAAAAGACTGTACACGTGTCCTTATTAGGATAGGGATTGTGTTGGTGTGGGGGACTGTAGCCTATACGTTTATATTGTTAACTGCTACTTATGTGACAGTGCGTTTCAGGTCATTTTACCCTGTAACAAGAAAGTAATGTAACAAGTAGTGTAACAAATTCCTAAGTAACTTACTGCACTAGAAAACTAGCGGATAAGGTGTAACACATTACTTTTTTCCTGTAATAACCCAACACTGGTTGTGACCTACTGTTTTCTGACTTAGGATTTGTTGTTGTTTGTGAAGTAAAGTTAAGATAACGTTGCCCAAGCCTTCTACTTTTGAGCCTACTTTAATAACATGTCTGAATTAAAAAAAAAAATAAAAAAAAACACCCCAAAACTTAGATATGTGTGACATATTTCTGAATGTGCAGACAGCTTTGAAAATGAACAGAAATCTTGCTGCAACACAGCCAAGCTAGCAACGCCCTGCAAGTCCCAGCCCTCCAAAGACAATGGCGAATTAACCGGTGCACCATTATGAGGACAGTCAAAAGTCATTTCAGTTTGATGGTTGGTTGCATTCATTGAAAACAGGGCTAAATCAAATAGGAAATGAGGCTCAGAGGCACACATAAGACGGGCTGATCTGAAAGACGGTGCACGTTGGCTCTGTGCTCACTGCTCTGCTGCAAAGAATGAAACCTGCTGATGCCAGACTTATCAAATAATATGAATGAGAGTAATCCCAGTTATGGAAGCCTGACGACCACACTGTCTACATGGACTAGTTGGTAGCTAACATCAGTGCTCATCTTAGAGTTTTTCCTTCATAACATAGGAGTGTTGTGGCATTTATTGATGACAGCATAGTATGCAGCATAACGTACACACACACACCTTTAACATCTGTTAAATCTGGCACAGATAATGGTATGAAGGGGGTTGAGCAGATTAAAGTGTCTTTTAATCCCATGGTTGGATGCTCACATCTTGCGCACTTTTTGCGTGTGGGAATTCCTCCCACTGAAGTAAACAGCATCACAGCACTTGCACATTTCCTCCTCTCCTCTCCTTAGATCTAAAAGCCGCTATTAGTGCTCAAGGTGAAAATATGAAAGTCATATTAGGGAAATCATACCAACTGCTGTGTGTTAGAATAAGATTCTATATAACCAATGCATTAAAGTGCATCTCAAGCACTAAGAGGGATTTTAATGAAGGCAGGACATTGATAGGGCCCAGTTTCACCTTCTTCTTTACCTGATCTTATAGTGTTTGAAACAGAAATGTGTCTGTTCACTTGTCTCCATTTTTGTTTAGAGGGATTTCATGGAAATTGCACTTAGAAAATGCATGAACCACAAAAAGTATTGGATTATTTGATTAACACCTGCTGCCAATATCTATAAAAATAAAATCTGCAGTTGTAATCATGAAAATGTTGTATCTTTAGTTGCCAAAATGGTTCTGGCCAACATATTTCCCAGATTAATTTGCCTGCAAAGTGCTTTGGTGTCTCAGTTTACATTATTCAGAAACTGCCATTTGGCTACTGGCAGAAGATAATCCCAGTATAACAACAACATTATCTCATGCAAAAAGGAACTGTGCTTTTCACACAAACAAAGGAGGTACGTCACTGGCTGAGACACAGCTGTGCCTGCTGTTGCGGGCGTATCGCTGACCTTGATGGTGCAAGGAAGGTTGAGTCAGCTCAGCTGCTGGACTGCTGTTATCACAGGCAGACACGGTATAACCTGTGTGTGTGTGTTTGTGTGTTTTTCCCTGTCAAACAGACTGTCGGTGTATATTTGCAATCATGAGTCTAAAGCTTACACCAGCTGCATATTCATTCTGATAAAGGAATGGATATTTATTGTGTGTGTGTGTGTGTGTGTGTGTGTGTGTGTGTGTGTCTGCCCAACTGGCCTCCTGCCTAAATTAGAGGACATAAATGTCACATAAATACATTTGATACCTGTTTTGTAAAACCTCATGTTTTCATTACCACTCGGCTAAAAGGGAAGAAAAACTTAAAAAGAAACACTATAGTTTTCAGAAGGATTTACTTCATTCTTCTCACCCATGTACGCACAGTAGTAGACAAAACACACACAAAGACAATGCAAAAAACATATTTTGAGAGTTTTGCTAATCTATTAAAAAAATAAAAGAGCACACTCTATAATATGACAGTTGCTGTTCAGCTCTACTCCATTCTACTTCTATCAGTTCAATTCAGTTCTCCTATATAAGCAGCCATTTGCAATAACAAAAAGCCACCTCAAGTGGCTTTAGGTAAACCTCAACAATCAGTCAAAGCCCTATAAGTAGTCGCTGGGAAACAGTGGGGAGGAAAAACTACCTTTTAACAGGATGAAACCTCCAGCAGGGATAGCTCAGTAGGTAGAGTGTCTGCCCCATGATCGGAAGGTCGGGGGTTCGACCCCACTGAACGGCTACCCTGAGGTACCGCCCCTACACACTGCTCCCCGGGCGCTGCACTGGTGGCTGCCCACTGCTTCACTGGGTGAATGGGTTAAATGCAGAGGAGTAATTTCCCTTCGGGGACTAACACAACACACTTTACACTTTACACGCAGAGCCAGGCTCAGGGAGGGAAGAGAAGAGGGAGTGTCATGGCCCCAGGTCTTGAACCCAGAGTTTAAAGTTTTGTGGGTTTGAGATTTCTTTTGGGTTTTGTGTGTATCATGTTGTTCTCTTGCTCTTTGTTATTTGTGACCTTATCACTATGTTCCTGAGTGTCCCCTTGCCCTTTGTTGCATCCTTCCTCAGTGCTGTGTGTCTACTTACGATGGTTTTTTCTTGTTCAGATCCTGGTCTGCAAACATTTTGGACTTTCTATATTTCAATATGTCACAATCCTGCCTGTGTGAAAAAAGGAGCCAACAAAAGAAGAAGAAGACACAGACAAGATCAAACATGTACCAAGTGATTTGATTTTCTTTATTACTAAAATAGTCCTGAAATGACACGATTTCATATCAGTATGGTTTAATAAATCTTCATTCATGCAGACTCAGGGATGAAAAGCTTTGTAACCCTCTCTTATTTAAACCAGTTGGTATGAAGCAGCACTTACAAAGGACTGAAATATGTGTGGGGAGAAAGTCAATAGGTTAGTTAACTTCATTTGATAAATATCACCATGACCAGTCATGAAGTAGAGACTCTGGCAAGTCAGTGTGTTAGGTTAATGTATTTAGATCACTTACATGTGTCAGTAAAAATATCTCACTATGTTTCTCGTTTTGTTTTTCCTTTCCCCTAACACCCACTCAGTCATGGCCAAGGCGCAACCCAGAAGCCAAAAAATAAAGCCAGCACCAAAGTGACAAAAACTGCAGTTCCTCTAGTCACAGCTCATAGCCTCCCTTGTTAAAATGGTCAGCTTTGCAGCACTGACAAGCATATTACAGTTTTGCTTTCTGTGGATAGTTTCCTCCTTCACATTTTGATTGAGGTGATTATTTTGTACTTTTCTTCCCCCTTAATTGCATAAGGGCCACGTTGATTAACCTAATTAAGGAGCCGGTTGAAATCTGCTTTTTCAAATCATTAAACTGAAATACACTGTGTGTGTGTATACACAGACCATCCCAGAAACTTCAGTTTGTACAGGTACACATTATGATTTAACCTGCTAACCAAGTTTGTTAGAGATAGCTGATGAATCAGCACTGCAATGTTTCATTTATATAAGCTACCTTTTGGTTCCAAAATAAAAATAAATAAATAACAACAACATGGCAGCAATCAAATGGCCTGTAAATGGCCTGTATTTGTATAGCGCTTTACTAGTCCTTAAGGACCCCAAAGCGCTTTACACACCCAGTCATCCACCCATTCACACACACATTCACACACTGGTGATGGCAGTTACATTGTAGCCACAGCCACCCTGGGGCGCACTGACAGAGGCGAGGCTGCCGGACACTGGCGCCACCGGGCCCTCTGACCGCCACCAGTAGGCAACGGGTGAAGTGTCTTGCCCAAGGACACAACGACCGAGACTGTCCAAGCCGGGGCTCGAACCGGCAACCTTCTGATTACAATCAAAACACTAAAACTACACAATGTGAAATCCAAAACCACTGGGTATTATCACAGTTGCATCTATGATTTATATTTTCTTCTACCTGATTTTTCTAATAAAAGTCAGGGTCCTGAGGTGATTTTGTAGCCCTCTTATAAAATGGCTTTGATGAGAAAGATCTGTGATAAAGCTAAACTGCAAGTTCTGTGATTTCTGTAACTCCCAAAGGTCGGTTGGTCATAAAAAAAATTGGTCTCATAAAGTTTGGTTTTACAGCCAACACATCTCTGTGTCTGTAAACTCTCACTCAGGATTTTATGGAGTTTTTTTTAGCAGGAAGAGAGACCAAGGTGACATTTCTACTCTTATCACCAACTTTCTTCTCTAATCACTGAGAGAGGAGAGATGAGCCAGCTGACCAGCACTGCCTCTGCTGGGTGGTTTGGCAACAGGTGCTGCTGTGTGGGTGGGAGGTCATCTAGGACTAAAGCCAGCAAGTACAGAGAGAGGGTTGAAGGGCAGCGACAGGTAGGAAAGCCTAATCTACAGACGTTCGAGACTCAAAGGTGTTAAATATTAAAAAATAATAACTCCTTTATGCCGTGTGGATTTCCAAAACACTTTGATTTTCAAAAGAAATATTTGGCACCATCACATGCAAGTTACAAAGAAGTGAGTCAACAAGAGAATCAGGCTGATGACAACAACCCAAAAACACCCGCAAAATTAAAAGATGTATTTACTCCATTGTTGTCCTAGCACCTACTTGGCTCGCTCGCCTCAACTTGACTCAGTTTTTGGGGTTTTCCATTAGGTAGTAGTTTTTAATACTTACTCAGCAGGAGTAGTACTAGTGGAAAAGGGCCTCAAGTGTTCCTAGTTGAAATTAAAAGAAAGCCATACAGTTTAGAACAAGCTTGGCAGAGGTAGGAAAGACTTCAAAGACTCTGGAAGGAAAACTAGTGAGAGGTGTCTCTAAAGACCCCGGAATAACTGCCAAGACACTAGCAGTGTTGGGCAAGTTACTTTGAAAAAGTAATTCAATTATAGTTACTAGTTACTTCTTCAAAAAAGTAACTGAGTTAGTAACTGAGTTACAATATTCTAAAAGTAATTAATTACTTGGCAAAGTAACTATTGCGTTACTTTAAAAAAAACAAAGAACGTTTAACCCCCTGGGGTCCAGGGTATAATTGGCCATTTTTTTACTACTCTTGATTTTCTCTCCACATTTTACCTTTAAAAACTATTCACTTTGCCTTGTTTGGTATCATTCTTTTCAGCACAACCTCACATGTCTGAATTTACAGTTATGTTCTCATTTTGACATACTGTATTAACACAATTGATCCAAAATCAGACAAAAACCATAAAATCAGAGTAGAAAAAGTTATATTTTTACTGTAACAACCACAAACATCTTTAATGAATCATATTTCATAACTTTAAATGCAAATATTAATTGTCAATTTTAAAATCCTATGCACAAGTTTTGCAAACAACAAATTTATTTGCATCCATTTACCTTGATTTTTTAAACAACCATTTCAAACTATTTACAGAACAATCAGCTGTTCTTCAATAAGATGCCACACAAATTATTTGTGCCACTCCAAAAACATATTTTGTGTCCACTACAAAGGAGAACATCACAGCCTGATACCTGCAGGTGTGACAGCAGCAGGTGTATCACTGCTGTTTCTACCTGGAGACAGCAGTCGCCTCATTGTTCTGACACACAACACAAGACTATCCACAACACTACACACTAACTACACAAGACAACACATTAACTACACACTCCAAACACGCTAAACGTCACAAATCTCACATCTCAAAACTCGCTCTCTCTCTTTTTCTGCTCTCTCTCTCTCTCTCGACGTCACTCCTAAAACTTCCCCTGTTTTGTTTTGTTTTTTGCTCATAAGCAGAGAGTGCTTGCTAGCGCTAACGTGGCGAAACTATTGAGGAAAAAACGCCGCGTATATCTTGTTTATCACGACTCTGGTTTTACGTGGCCTATCGACACAATTTACAAACTGGTATATATCACCTTGTTGCTTTGTCTTTAAGTGGTCACGTGATTGACTTACCACGACTACTTTACTCTTCCTCAGTCAAACAGCAGCACTCGATTGTTTTGCCCCCTGAGCTCCAGGTGTTGTGCTAGACAGCGATCGTGATTGCCGTCCGCGGGAGCGCGCAGCTGCTTAAAGCTGTAGCGTCCAGATTACTTACAGCTACTTCCGTGCAGCTGATATAAGATGCGGTAAGCTGAACACAGCTTCAACCGTCTGTTTGTTGAAAAATAGTAACGGACCGCGTTTCCTTGTTAGTAACTGTAACGGCGTTGTAACGATAGGAATAGTAATTAGTTAGATTACTCGTTACTGAAAAAAGTAACGCCGTTACTTGTAACGCCGTTATTCCCATCACTGGACACTAGTGAGTGACTTTGTAGTGTCACAAAGACGTTCACCAGAACCCTACACGGGAATGGACTGCGAGGTTGCAGACCAAAAAAAAAATCCACTTCTCCAGAAGAGACACGCTGAAGTATGCTAAGGACAACCTGGAGAGTCCTGTGACGTCCTGTGGGGTGGATAATTTTGTTTCTTTCTGCAAAATAAAATAAAAGTAAAATGTAAGCATCTGAAATAAAATCAAGATGTTTGTAAAAGCAGAGCTCAAAACGTCTTGCTCTGTTCAGCACTTTTTTAAATGAATTTCACATTTTACACGGGAAGCGGGCTAATGATTCTGTCCCCATCTGTAACCAGCTCACAGTGCCAGTTTGGAGCAATCAATGAAACACTGTATTGAGATGTAAAAGCAAAATAATAAATATTCATTTTGTTGCTGCACATATTTCCACAGCCTGAATATCACAACTCAAACTGGCAGCACGGAAAAGGCAAATATTGCAAAACTGCAGTTTGTCTGAAAATGCTGGACTCAGCTGTTTCCTCTGCTTTGATGAAATTTGCCTTTATAAGTCACATTTTGAAGTTTGGGCATTGAAGAAATATATCTTGGCCATGGTGTATGCTTCTTTTCAGTTTGTGAAGCCTCTGTGTTCTGTCCATGGCTTTCTGACTATGCGCAGGTTGACCAGGTTGCTGTTCACTACTGTAATTATGAGGGACAGGCTACACTGCAAAAGCAGTAGTGCTAGTACAGTATATGGGACGTTAAAATAATGCATAGATGCGAAAACTGTTTGTTTGTTTTGGATCAGGCTGTAACCGTGCTTTTGTATGTTGTTTAACTGGGCATTTTAACGGAGATTGACTTGCTTTTGGAGCCAACCTCAAGTAGCCACTAGAGCAACAGCTATTTCAAACACTTCAATGTTTGCTTCACTTTTCAGCCCCAAAGGTTGCTGCTTATTTCTCTTTTATCTCAACCTAACATTCTCTAACAGGAAAATCTGTGATATAACTCAAGCAAAGAGGCTATAACGAATATAAAGCTATAGCTATCTGACAAAAACGAACTAAACCCCAAACACGTCACAGCGTCTATGAATCACAGAGAAGCCCAGTGATGATCTTATATTCCACGGCACTTTTGCCTGGAGACATGTTTGCGTAACTGAAACTCCAGTCTGTGCCCACACATACACACATGGAACGAAATGGGCAAACTGACAAGCTGAAATACTTTCTCAAAGAGCCAGCTTGCCTTGCTCATCATAATTATTATTTTTTTCTTTCCATTTCAGTCATTTACATACAAATTATAAAACACAGTTTATGTACTACTGAACAGATGGTTCAGTATTCCTGGATTTTTTTATATGGCTTCACCACACTGCACAGCCGGCTAATAGCTAATCACATAAAGCATAATGGTTTAAAAATGCTCAATAGTTCAAATGAAGGTCTAAACTATGGCAGCATTTATTTTGCGTTCTGACTACAGAATAATGAAACTTAGATTAAACAAACAAAAAAAACCCTGCAACTTAAGTGGAGCACTCGCTGGTGTGCAGTCCATCAGAAATACAGACAAAAGCACAAACAAGTTGGCTCTGATTGTAACGTGGAGCATGAACAAAGCAGCGTATAGCAGTCTTACACCTATCTATCTTCCACCCACACAGCAGGGAGAAAATAAAACAGCTACTGTGTGAACAATCTGCACTCCGTTCTCTCCGCTGATGAGCTGTTTCCCCGTCTGACGAAGCCCGTGGAGTCGGGCTGACGCCAGATGTCCCAGAATAATGGGCCTTCTTTGTGTACCTGTTATCGCTTCGCCACTTTGAATAACGAAGCAATCTAAGCGGCTGCTACATGAGCTGTGATACGACGTTGATGTAGCACAATGAGAGTGGCAGCTGAGTTCCTGTAACCTAAGTAATGAACATCCTGAGGATGATTATGGCTTTTAGACAGTGGTTAACAACACTTGTGGACCAAACCTTTTTCTATAATCAAGCAAACAAATATCAGAATAAAACCAGAACAAACCAGGCAGTGTTCAGAGCAAGTGTATAGAGCAAGCAATAGAGCATTTGACTCTCAGACTGCTTATGAAGATGTTATGGATATTTTTTTGTACTGTGTTTATTGTCTGCCACACCAGAGTGTGGCATAGTTTGTGTCCTGTGTTATTGCTGCTATGTGAGTTCCAGGTGGAGGCTGACCATTGGTGGAGGACTGGGAGAGGCCGGCTATAAATGAGGACCCTTTTTAACCGGCACGCCCTGCCTACTTCCTGTTCCCAACGAACTGTGCATGTGGCTGCGTGTGAATTTGTATTCTGGAAGCTTTTGCCGTGTTGTAAATAGTTTGTTGTAAATAGATGTCAATATTTTTTTTTACTCGGTAGCTGTAGGGGTGAGAAGCCATTTTTCTTTGGGAACCTTTTCTCTTGTTTTTGGTTAGGGAGGCAGGTAAGACACCTGTAATTTTCTTTTGGGGGTTTTCTGTGAAGGTAAGCCAGCTGCATTTCATTTCTAGAGTTTTTTTTGTTTGTTGTTTTGGCCATGCTCACCCTGACGCCCGCTACCTTTTGGGACTTAATAAACTGACTGGCTGTTGTGAAATCCGTGGCAGTTGTCTTTTTGGTTCGTCTTCCTTGAGAGCAGGGAGTGTGGGGGCAGTTCTCCTTATTTGTATTTTCCTTATGTTGCACGCCGGTTTTCCCTGGGCTGGGGTGTAACATAATTGGGGGCTCGTCCATTCCTTTTTTTCCGTCTCGCTTGGGTTGGCTTGGAGCGTGGGCTCGTTCGTTCTTTGTTTGTTGCCGTTGCCGTCGCCGTCGCCAGTGAGTTGCCAGTGTCCTTTGTTGACCCTGTTTTTCTGGTTGGCAGGTTTTTTCTTGTGTGGGGGGAAGGGTGTTTGTAGTGGGTGTGTTAGTATGGAGTTTAAATTAGAGGAGTTCACCATGAGTCCAACTAAGGGGAAGTTGGAAAGGTGTAAAAAGGATGATTTGGTGCTCATTGCAAACTTTTTTGATGTGCCTGTGCCATTGAATGTGAAGAAGAAAGAGCTGAAAGAGCTCCTGTGTGTTAAACTGCATGAAAGGGGGTTGTTTGGTGAGCCAGCTCCTGCAGAGGGAGTTGAGGCAGGAGCTGTTGCTGGCATTCCTGCCCCACTGAAAGATCTCCCTCCTCAAACTGGCCCTTCTGCAGAAGAGCTGCAGTTAACACTGCGCATAAAGGAGGTTGAGTTACAGAAGCAGCAGTTGGAGGTGGATGCCATGCACTTAAAGGTTAGGACTCTGGAGATAGAGAGGGGAGCCGCTGTATCTGCCAGTCCTCCTACACCTCGGTCAGCCCCGCAGTCACCATCCCCGCAGTCAGAGGACAGCTTTGATGTAAGTAGGCACATCAAATTAGTCCCAGCTTTTAGAGAGACTGAGGTAGATTCGTATTTCACTGTGTGTGAGCGCATTGCAGGTCCACTACACTGGCCAAAGACTGGATGGTCTCTCTTACTCCAGTGCAAATTGGTAGGGAAAGCTCAGGAGGTGTGCACAGCTCTTTCATTGGAGGACAGTTTGGATTATGAAATGGTGAAGGCTGCTGTCCTACGTGCATACGAGCTTGTCCCAGAAGCTTACAGGCAAAAATTTAGAGGTCTTAGAAAAACTGCCACCCAGACTTATGTAGAGTTTGCCAGGGAAAAGAAAACTCTGTTTGATAAATGGTGTAACGCTACCAAGGTAAAAACCTTGGATGATTTGCGTGAGCTGGTGTTGTTGGAGGAGTTCAAAAGCCAACTCCCAGAGAAAGTGGTAACCTACTTAAATGAACAAAAGGTTACAACTCTTGCTGCTGCGGCTGTACAGACCGATGAGTTTGCGTTGACACACAAAAGTGTGTTTTCATCTCCTGTTCACAGCACACCAAACTCAGTCAGTCCAAAAATCTGGTCTCCAAAGAACACCGGCAGTATCACATCTGCAGCCACTGAAAATGGAGAGTCCTACTATTGCCATGAGCAAGGACACCTTGCACGCCGGTTTTCCCTGGGCCAAATCAGGTGATTCCGGCAGCTCCATTAAAACCCATCCCAGTCGTTGGGGAACCATTTGAGCATGTCATTGTTGACTGTGTTGGTCCTCTTCCAAAAACAAACTCCGGAAACCAATACCTCCTCACCATGATGTGTACTACCACCCGTTATCCTGAGGCCATTCCGTTGCGCTCATTAAAAACCCGTGGGATTGTGAAAGCACTTGTTAAGTTCTTTTCTACCTTTGGACTGCCTAAACGCATCCAAACAGATCAGGGTACAAATTTTATGTCTAGAATTTTTGCCCAGGTCATGACAGAGCTCAGTGTTAACCATCACACTTCCAGTGCGTATCACCCGGAGAGGCAGGGTGCATTAGAAAGGTTCCACCAAACTCTGAAAAACATGCTTCACAAATTTTGCACTGAGTCAAGCCGTGAGTGGGATGAGGGTTTGCCACTACTGCTGTTCGCCGTCAGGGAGGCATGCCAGGAGTCTTTGGGGTTCAGTCCAGCTGGTTTCGTTTTTGGCCACACTGTGCGCGGTCCACTACGTCTTTTGAAAGAGAAATTTCTCTCAGATAGGCATCGTCCAAGAGAAAACATTCTGGACTATGTTGGTTCGTTTAGAGAGAGGCTGCATAATGCCTGCAATTTTGCTCGTGATGCGCTAGCAAAGGCTCAGGACAGAATGAAAACCAATTTTGATAAAAAGTCTGTAGCACGGATGTTCCAGTCAGGTGATCGTGTGTTGGTTTTCTTGCCTGTCGTTGGTTCTCCCCTGCAGGCAAAGTTTTCTGGTCCGTACGTCATTGAGCGCAAACTGAGTGAAACCGATTATGTTGTGTTAACCCCTGATCGTAAGAAGAAAAGTCGCGTCTGTCACATCAACATGCTAAAAGAGTACATTGATCGTGAACGCTCTAGTCCGTCACCTGCTGTGTCACCTATTGTGTCGATGTCCATCTCTCAACCCTTATATAGTCCCTGCGATGATGGGTTGGATGATAGGCACAGCTCTGTTTCTGGTGCGCATCTGAGGAACTCTGAAATCTTAGCTGACTTGGATGTCTATTTAGCACATCTGTCTGATCCCGCCAAATCTGATGTCCATGAGCTTATTAAAAATTACCCAACTCTTTTCGGTGATATCCCCACTCAAACGCATGTGCTAAGTCACGATATTGATGTGGGTGATCACAAGCCCATAAGGCAACATGCATACAGAGTAAATCCCACTAAGCGTGCTATAATGCAGCAAGAAGTTCAGTATCTTCTTGACCATGGTTTTGCTCTTCCCAGTAATAGCTCTTGGAGCTCACCATCACTTCTCGTCCCAAAACCCGATCAAACCTCCCGTTTCTGTAATGACTTCCAAAAAGTAAATGCTGTTACAAAACCAGACTCTTTCCCACTCCCACGCATGGATGACTTGGTCGACCGTGTCGGATCAGCAACCTTCGTGACCAAGCTTGACCTCCTAAAAGGATACTGGCAGGTTCCGTTAACTAACTGTGCATCCGAAATCAGTGCCTTTGTTACGCCTGACCATTTTTTGCAATATACCGTCATGCCGTTCGGGTTAAGAAATACCCCAGCCACCTTCCAGCGACTGATGAACACTGTGTTACATGGAGTCAGAAATTGTGAAGTGTATCTGGATGATATAGTGGCCTATTCATCCACTTGGACTGAACACCTCAAAACCCTTAGCGAAAGTGCAGGCAATATTAGACTTCCCAGCTCCTCAAACGCGTCGCGAGCTGCGTCGTTTCTTAGGCATGGCCGGTTACTACCGCAGTT
Source organism: Oreochromis niloticus (assembly GCF_001858045.2). NCBI lineage: Eukaryota > Metazoa > Chordata > Actinopteri > Cichliformes > Cichlidae > Oreochromis > Oreochromis niloticus. The sequence goes on along the minus strand of NC_031981.2, from coordinate 36,477,228 downwards.
TCTGCAAAAACTTCTCTGAGGTAGTAGCCCCGTTAACCAGTCTTGCCAGACCCTTTTCAACCGGCACGCCCCGCCTACTTCCTGTTCCCAACGAACTGTGCATGTGGCTGCATGTGAATTTGTATTCTGGAAGCTTTTGCCGTGTTGTAAATAGTTTGTTGTAAATAGATGTAAATAGTTGTCAATATTTTTTTTTACTCGGTAGCTGTAGGGGTGAGAAGCCATTTTTCTTTGGGAACCTTTTCTCCTGTTTTTGGTTAGGGAGGCAGGTAAGACACCTGTAATTTTCTTTTGGGGGTTTTCTGTGAAGGTAAGCCAGCTGCATTTCATTTCTAGAGTTTTTTTTGTTTGTTGTTTTGGCCATGCTCACCCTGACGCCCGCTACCTTTTGGGACTTAATAAACTGACTGGCTGTTGTGAAATCCGTGGCAGTTGTCTTTTTGGTTCGTCTTCCTTGAGAGCAGGGAGTGTGGGGGCATTTCTCCTTATTTGTATTTTCCTTATGTTGCACACCGGTTTGCCCTGGGCTGGGGTGTAACAAAGAAAAGCACCATACTGCTTGTGCAATGCTGTCACTTGTAAAAATCATGCCATATTTCTGCACACTGTATAAACAGTGAGTTAAAGTATGCTGTGTGCGTTAGATAACTGAGGCACATTAGCAAAATCAAAATGTTATATGAAGGCGAGGCATAGTTACTACATGAGGAAGAAAACTGGTTTGCTGGTCCAGTGGCAGGATGTGTGGATCATAAATATATTATAATAATAGGTTCCCTGATCTGCTCACCTCAAGTTTTCATAACTGCTGAGCATAAAGAAAAAGATCCTTAAAAACTAACAAGCAAAAGGGAAACATATACTCTATGTTTTAATGTATGAAGGTGTCAGAGGTGTTTCAGATGCCTGCTGTGCAAAGTCTAACAAACATGATGACTGCATGCAAATTTACACTCCTCAATTTGCAAATGAAATGAGTTGTATCCATGTTGCATATCTTTGTATATCTGCAGCATATCATTTAGCTGAACATTATAGTAACCCCAAGATGGATAGTTCCAGTCTGGCCTGTTAATCTGTTCAGGAAGTTGAGCCAAAATGTTGGTTTTGGCACAGTCCTTTTCCTCCCTGATAGAACAGTGCCGCCAGAATGAAGACCATCTTAAAGGAATTACAGAATTCACTGGAATTTGTTCAGTTTTATTTTCACATTAAATCGCCTTACTTATCTTGTTATATCCCAAAAAGTTATTGTTATTGTGCAAAAACTTGCATGTCTTGTTAAAATGTGTCAGAAATTCTGCAGAGAGAATCCAAATGGTGGATGATCCTACTGGTGCATTCAGCAGGCAGCCAGGTTTGTACTTGGCCCACTGAGTCTCTCTGTTTTGTTTTTCAGGCTCAGGGGAAGCACAAGGGGGAAAGTCAGTTACGCTCACACTTGAGGAGTCTGGAGATATAGTGTCGATAGAGGCAGTTCGGGGTGCAGTCTCTGCAGGCGACAAGGTGAATCCTCGCTTCCCCTGGGAAGAGTGGGCTCAAGGAGCTGGGGCAGCAGAAGCCTCCGATGACCACAGGCACGGAAACTCCAACAAGCTGCACACCATCCTAGGCCAGCTGGCCCATAGTCAAGAAAACCCAGAAACTAAAACAACAAAAAAAGACTCCTTTTAAAAGAAGAAGAAAAAAAAAAGACTCCTCCAGTGTGAGCCTATTCAAAGTCCTTTTTTCATCACCCAGGACTCCTCATTTTTGGACGGGGCACAAGAGGCAGCGGTGGAGGTGAGCTGGCACTTAAGTACTTCTGAAAAGTTGCCTAAGGTTTTGTGAGGGTACAAAACCCTGTTTACTCTTTCCCTCCCAGGCTCCTAGACTTCTGATTGGCCAACATTTTGTTTTTAGCATTTACATGGGGACGGAGATATTTTTTCAAAACTGCACGTGTGGACGGGATATTTTTTAAAAATGAAAAGGGAAAATCTCAGTTTTCAAATATACCCGTGTACATGTGGACGTAGCCTCAGTGACTTGTAGCAAAAACAGATTAGTTTGTGTCGTGAACAATTAACAAACAGGTACTGAGTTAAACTACCTTCAGCTATGAGCTGCAATTGAAGCCACAACCAATGGGAGTAAAGACAACCACTGACTGGCAACCCTGATCCTCTAGAAGAATCGGAAGAGTGTGTGACAAGTCAGTTACTCTATTTGTGGACAGGAACCAGTGCAAACATTTCCAGTAAGAAAATAGCAAATATAACTAAAGAATTCATCTGGCCGTCAGAAACACAGCTCCACAGCTTTTACTCACCTGGAACTGTGTTTCCTTACAGAGTTGGTGGCAGGAGCAGACAACCCCCGACTGTCTGCTAAAGTAAAACACAGACAATGTAGCAAATTCGTAACAACTTAAAGTGGTCACACCAATTTGAAACACTAAGCCTATAGTTTAGGTTAAATTACACCTTTCTCAACAAGAGTATAAGCTACTGTACATGAGTGATATGGAGTTTGAGGATCAATGACTGCCCGAGGCACTCTTGTACTGCAGTTCTCACAAAGTCATTTAGCCTAATCATATAATAGTGGATCCAGGGAAGGTTGCTGGTTACCCGGAATATTCTGCAATTTATGGACACATGAATTCACTACTATAAAATCAACAAGGCCTGACAATTTTTATGCACCATTTGAGAGCCAGTATTGTGGCATACATACAAATGGTCTGCTTAAAGATCCAGGGCCAGAGTGCACCTGCACCAAATGCAATATATAAGACTCAGCTTTGGAAGGGATTTCCTGAAGAATTTATTTTTAAGACTTGAAGCGTTGTAGGCAGAAAATCCAACACAAACTGAATGCAACAGATAAGGACACACAGACACACACTAAGTGATGAGTTTAGGCTCTTTTTACATGTTTATACTATAGAAGGGAAGGGGATAAAGACTTCCAGGCATGTCTGCCAGCTGAACTTCATCACAGCATCGGCTACCAAATTATGAAAGCTGCTATTCACCTGAACCAAGTAGGCTCCATTCAAATTTAACATACAAAATCTTGCACTGTCTTCATCCATCTTAACCTGTGCAGGTGGTCGGACATGAAAACGACCTTTTAACCCATATATATTTGTCTGTGAACTTCAAGTCTAGGAAATAGACCTAAATATCTTAGACTTGCTGGCTTAGTCTCTACCTTAAAATCCTATTAGCTGTTCTTTTTTTTAAATATATAAAGGCTTTCAATGAGTTTAGTGTCTTACTCTCCTCATTCTTAAATTGTTATGCTGCATTGTTTATTGCATTGCTTGTGCAACACCTTAAAACTTGTATTATTCATCCAAAAGGGTCTTATGAAATCACTCGCTGTGGTATTAACTCCCATCAGCACCAAAGATCAGCTTCAAGTTTCTACAGTACAATGTGCAGGATTTTGTTCCGTTTTGTTACAACTGAAATTCCCATATTTGTCTGTGCGGGATACCTGTAGGAAAATACAGAATACAAAGAACTCTGGTGAAGGTATTAAAATGTCAGACTGATATACTGATTCAATATATATCTCTGTAATACGCAGTCAACTTTTAACTTCTGGACTTGACATATAGGATAAGCCTGAATCCAGCTGCCCAAAATAGTCTTGTTTTGAATCAGCTTCTTGTTTGGAGATTATTGAGTTAGCATCTTGATAAATAGGCTGGATACAGAAGAAACCTTTTTTTTTTTTAAATTGTCCTTTCCGGTGAGTAGCCCAGTGGTGGAACAATGGCAGCGGAGTATCCCGAAGGGACCCCACAAGTCTGGATTAGATGCTCTTCCGAAATCACTCGCAGCCACATGCACCTGCTGTCACAAGTCCCCCACGTCGTACTCCAGATGAAAGAGAGCCGCTTACGGTGAGGAATGAGTTAGCAGTCATCCTACATGCCAAGACGGAACTACAGAGGCTTCTTAAGTAATGTTTGAAGAGCAGCTGCCGCGGCTAGTTCAAAGAGGCCGGCTGCCATATTGGACAGTCGCCAACAACAGGAAGAACTGTAATCGTATCCTTGTTGATCCTTTCTCTGCTTTGTAGGACAGTCTGAACACAGCTACAAATGAACACAGAAGCACTAACCACTTTTGTTAGGTTAAAAAGAAAACTTTTACCATTGATTGTGATGCACTTATTGTTAGCAGTAAAACTCTGGAATTAATGTGTTACTGGATGGAAATGAACAATGTGATCTCTTTAACTAGAAAGCTCATTCTGGATACTTGTTGAACTTTATTCTTTCCTTCAGCAAACTGAGCGTTTTCAAAACTGTATCTATAAGTAGTGCCAAACACCGAGTTTGTTACCCTTTTCTATCTCTTCTTGTTCAAAGTTGGTGTTCAGAATAATGTGTAAATTGCCAAAAACAACAATGAAAGTACAAGTTCGGCTCAGAAGCAACAAAACCTTTTAACTTAAGCATTTTTGCTGTTCCAAACTTGTCCTGGTATGACCAGTGGGTTGTGATGGCTAATGTCACAAACTTTGATAATTATGCAACCATTCTGCCTGTACTGCTGTTGTCACAGCTTGTAGCACTGATCATCAAGGAAATAAAAAAATATTTAGCCTTCACCTTAGAGCTTCTGCTAACTGTTTGATATGAACATTAAGTAGAAAATGTAATGAAGGACATGGGTCACAGATAGTAGTCCAGCATTCCTGTGTTGGAGAGAGTGCTGCCTGTCACATGCACCATGTTTAATGAAATTAACTCTGCTTTAAACAGAGGAGAAGCTGGAGCCACGTGCGCTTTTGACATTACACGCTCAGTTTATCCGAGTAGCGACAACTGCCAGTGAAACCCAATTCTCTCTGTGGTTTCTACTTTTAGAGCAGGAAACATGGGGTGAGAGGTTCAGGGGTTGTAAAGCACTGAAAGGCTGGAGACAGACAGAGCGGCAGCTAGTTAAACAGGTCACTGAAAAGACCCTGCAGGGCTCTGACATTCATCTGCTGCTACAGGAGAAGAAAGCACAGAAGACAACAGAGTGAGTTTGGTTTTGTTTTTTGTTTTTTTGTTGTTGTTTTTTGTTTTTTTTAATGGAATGTATCTTGTATCGAGGTATGAAAATAGATCTCACGTTGAAATAAGAAATTGAACAGTGGCTACAAAGGGCACAGCTATAACTGTGTGTGTAATGATGGCAACAGGAAGGAATGTCAGAGAAGCATCACACCAGTTGCATTAGATAAAGGGCAAAGCTGTGACCCTGTGTGGGAGATGACAACAACACGGAGACATGTGCTGGTCTGCCGGTGATACGCTGGCAAGTGGGGACAGCAGAGGGAAACTGCCAGCTAACAGGAAATGACATGAGCCACAGTGAGAGAAAATGTTTCCTGACAGCACGAAATTCCTCCATCGTGAAAACCAATAAAGGACATTTCTGAGCCCATTACCCAGCATGTCCCTGTAAATGTTGCCATGTACCACACCGTGTATTATCAGTCTGTTTGCTTTCACATGAAAAGTATGCCATGCCTATTAAAACTTTACAAACGAGTGTTGTGGTTTTACAAACATTTCTCAGAGCTGCTACAGAGACAGAAAGAATCTCAGTGGTCATGATAAATGTCTGTTAGCACAGCGAACAACAGTGCTTTAGCTTTACTCAGATGGCTGGCTGGCTTAAATTCACAAACTTCTATCAAAATACAGCTAACTGGGAAAACAAAACCTATCAGGTCTAAATGCCACAATATTTTGTTGTGCAACATGGACATTAGAGAAACATTTGTACAACTACAATGCTTGCTGATACTTTACTTACTGACAGTAAGTATCACAGCGAACTACTCAAAACCTGGGCCTGCAGCACTTTTTTCAATTTCTCCATCTTTAGCAGTGATTTGAACAAAGTTTCTGACAGAAACAGGTTTAACGTGACACATGAAACAAATTGCAAGCGGAGAAGGTAACATTGCATTTGAGGAGACTATGAATATGAAAATCAAAAGACCTGGCATTTAAAATAAGTCTTTTTTTTTTAATGTATAAATGTCAATAATCTCTGTATGAGTGACGATGTCTGTGCAAAGTTTCGTTCAGATCAGCCCGCCCCTGAAGGAGGAGGTAGGGTTCATACAGATATACTACAATCGCTATAGTAAGACTATTAACCCAATCATGCTTATGTAAAGTCACTTAATTCACCAAGTAATAAGGACTTGGATTTCCTATGAACCTGAAATTTCAGAAGCTGGTGAGAAACTTAATATAACTTAAAAGCCACATGAGCTCCCTGCAAAGACTTGGTAAAAATGGCAGCTATTTAACTTGGTGGTAAAACAGGACGGTAAAACTCAACACCAGAAGCTTTACAATTTCTGATTCCACACAACTTTGAGAACATTAGGACTGTCTGCTATGCCTTTAAGTTTTCCTTCTCTGTGTTTCAGCCATGCCAGAAAAGATTTAACACAACCACTGAACATGTCTCAGATTGCAGCTCGGATTCTGCAAACTGGTGTTGTAACACACACACACACGCACACAAATCCACTTTACTTTGCACTAATAATCTTCTGCTGTTACTAAGCTCTGCTCTGTAACCACTGAAAACCAGCTAAGTGTAATAAGCTAGCATCTTCTTCAGTTTTAAGACTCACATAAAACAAAGATATCAGACAGCTTCTGTATCTATGAATGCAGCAAAAAAACAAATTATGATCGATTTACACCATAAAACACTCCCATATACTGCCGCTATACAAATGAAGAGCGGAAAATAATGTTTGTATATACTGAGCAGGTATCTCAACTTGTAGACTCTCCACAGATCTTCAGTATTGTGAGTTATAACACTGCACAAGAGAAAAAAGATAATTGTTTTGAAATGAGTCTTTGGTTCAGTTGAAAAATAAAACAATGGACAATGACACATTCTACTAATAATGAACTGGTTTGGCTAACCTACGATATCCATCCTAATACATAAGCAAGCTTATTTCCAATGGCCTTGTAGGCTATGAACCTCAAAGCCACTCCTTCCTCTTCCATATATCAACAACGTAGCATTTTTATAGAAAATATATATACACTTCTAATAAATAAGAGATAAACCCATCGCGTGGTAGAACACAGCTCTTTTTTCTCACATGCTTTTTGTCCATGAGTCTTTTGTGAAACAAGTCTCTGTACTGAAAAAGGGCGAGGCGCAGGTCTGTGGAAACCACTGCATGGAAGAGGGGTTCTCCTGGAGAATGGAGGCTCGGTAGGGAAGCGGCAGGGGGAGATGCACCTCGGGTTCAGATTCATCCACCAGCTGAGTGTCCAGTTAACCTGAAGATGCAATCAGTTAGTCAGGCTATTGCGTGTGTATGCATTATTTATATCATTATGCTTTTGCATGGAAAAGAAAGAAACACACACAAACAGCAAAATATACAAAAAGTCATATTTCTGCTGAGGGAAAACTTTATCCTTAGTCAGTTTTTCTGCTGTCACATAGTCTAACAGTACTAGCATCAGCAAATGCTATAATCCCCAAATGATGTCCTCAGTGTCCTCCTTTGCACTGCACTTAATTAAGACCACAGAACAGCAAAATCCTGATCCATGGACAAACATTTCACTAACATTTACTGTGGGGGAAAGGATTGCTTTGGGAATCTATTCCTCTTACAAAACCAGTGAATATGTTTTAATAGCGGTTTGGGTTTAAACTAAGGATAATGCACTCTAATGACTCTTCAGTAAGAGGGTTTGTGCCATATTTGGTAATTGATGCTGATTATTTTTCACCATGAATTGGGAAAAACAAACATCTGTGTTGACTCAGGCTGGGTTTGAAGCTGCATGTGCTCCGTCAAGCTGCTCCTACAGAATACTTTAAGACGCATTTGTGGCCTTCACGTAATGTGCGCGCGCAACTTCACGAATACGCCTGACGGCTGCAAAGTCCGCGCATATCTACGCGTAATTTGGCACGCGATGTTTCACTTTAGCTTTAATTAAACTTTAAACTGGTGTAAAGGTTCATGCACTAAAGTTAGTTTAAATTTAGATTTAGACAGATGAAGTAATTTTTAAATCACATACGAGTCTTTCGGTTATGTATGGTTAAAGCGAATGGTTGGAATTACTTAACTCTAAGTAATTATGTCAGGGGCATCATTTCATTTTATGGTTATCAGAGCGAAAGGTATTTTTTGGTAAGAAACCCTTTTATAAAATGTCAAACCTGCTGTCGAAGTCCCTTTTCTTGTGAGCGAATTCACCTCCACGGGGGTGGGGTGGGGGAGCTGTACAAGGAGGCCTAAAGCGCGCGGGGGACTCCTAAACTTTTTTTCCCCCCACCAAAATACATCCTGGTTTCGTGAGATTAGTTTGGCCGCTGACGGTAAAACAGGCGTCCCTAGTCTTGGTTCAACCATCCAGGAAATAAACGCTGATTAATTTAAAGGGTATCCCCGGGTGGTCCGCGAGGGACCCCCCTCCACCGCTTTCCCCTACAGCTGTCTTACCGCAAGTCGTGCACCAGTGTCCGCGGGACTCGCCGCAGGTCACGCTACGTTCGGAGAGCTGCGCACGGTCTTTTGTCCGGGCATCTGCACCACGAGCAGCTGCTGCTTCTGCCGGGTGGACTTGACGGCCAGGATCGCCTGCCGGTTCTTGTACTGGACCATCTGCAGAGTGATCTCTGCGTTCCAGCCCTCGTCTTGCGGGCACCTGAAGTCAATCTCCTTCCCCTCCGTCATGACCACCGTGAAGTACACGTATTTACCCTTCCGCTCCACGCAGTCCACCGTTTTCATGTTGGCGAAGTGCAGCTCCTTGACTTTGCCCGCGTCCCCGCCGCCGCCGTGATGCTGCTGGTGGTCGTGCTGCTTGGGCGGCAGCAGCAGCACGCCGTCCTCGGTCAGGACGCAGTGTTTCTTCTTCCAGAGCTGCAGCAGCCCGTCGCTCCGTTTCTCCAGCAGACCCTCCTTGAACACTTTCCTCCCATTTTCCAACATGTTTACCCGGACGCCTCGGTGCTCCTGCCCTTCGTGGCTGCTTCACGGACTGGACGCGTGTTTTACTCCCAAGCAGGTGAAAGGCATGGGATGCTGCTTGTGACTGCGGCTCCAAGTAGCGCTGGCTGTAGTGAGAAGGCTGCCTGCCTGCCTGTCTGCTTGCGCTGTTTGTGTGTGTGTGCGACAGAGAGAGAAGTGGGTTGGGGGCGGGAGGGGTCTGAAGAGGTGCACCGCCCCCCTGAGTAACATCCAACCTCCTGGGATGATGAGCACAAAGCAGAGTACTGATAACGTCAGTATTTTCAGTTTAGTATGGAAGAAGAGATTGAAAGCCTGCCATTAATCAGTATGTGCAAACGCATCAGAGGTGCTTTAAGTTTCAATGCGCAGAGCTGGGATTTGTCCTCCATGCATAAACACTGATAACACCGCCTAGACTTAAACGCAGGCAAATTATTGTAGTCTGAGAGTCGCTCAGAGATTCACAGCCCTCCAAGTGAATCACAGTGACAGTAAGCACCTGCAGTCCGCTTTACACACATTCGGTTTTCATTTGCATCACTACTGCTGCCCTTTACTCTCCATTCAATTGCCCCTTTGGTTCTTGTGCGGGGTTTTGTGCTCATGTTCAGTTTCCATTACAAACCACACTCCCCGGGGGACATGGTTTCAAATGTTTCACAACTGCGCCATCTGCTGGAACAAGCACTTCATAGGCCACATTCCCAGTGTAGTTTCAAAAGTAATTTCTGGGGCTTGTGTTTTATTTATTCAGTATCTTTTGTTGGTAATCAGGATGAGTGCGTTATATATAACGCAAAGAAATAACCTGCTTTTCAAGTATGATGGCTTCATTATAACCAGTCCAGTTCTTTTTTTGGTCCCTTAAATGACATTTATAAAACTGCTGTGATATTTGTTATTCAGAATTTCTGACACTCTTGGCCAGATCCGTTTTGACAAAAGACATTTTTTCATGTCAATGAGACTTTACCAGGATAAATGAAGGAAATACAAGCAATGTTCCCTCTAAGGTGCGCACGTGCGCAATTGCGCACTGCTGGCACGGTCTCTGCGCACAGAAAATCTGCGTTGCGCACAAAAAAAAATCTAACCTGAATTGAAATTAAAATTAATACTTTAACAATTCCGTTTTGCAGTGTTAGTCAGTGAGTGACTGGCTGCTCCTGTATGGGATTAGAACGATGCCACCTTATCCCATAGTCCAGCCAATGATGCGATTCACATTCGTATATACGCAGCCAATCAACGTCGTTGACAGGCTATGACAGCGTCCTTATGTGCCGACACCGGTGTTTTAGCTGGCAAAGCGGCGTGGCTGATGTGCAGTGAAGCCACATTAATGACAACGTGTCCAACCATTGGAGATGTGAGCAGGACAGACGGAACAATTGACGGGAAAAGTGTGGACTTTATACCAGTTTTTAAATTGTGTTGATCGGCCACGTAAAACCAGAGTTATGATAAAAATATCTGCAATGTTTGGTTTTCTTCCTGAATACTATCGTTGTTTATATTTACTGCGGGAAGAAACGGTAAAAACGGCGTTTTATAAGGAAAAAGGCTCGAAAGCCTGTGAGCAAAAACAACCCCCCCTCCTAGCACCACCCCCTCTTCCTTTCCTATTGGTCGAAAAAAGTACCGTGTCGACCAATCAAAAAATGATATGGCAACGTGGCATCTAGTTGTTAAGAAACGGGGGGAAGTTTTAGGAGTGACGGCGGTGTTCTGAGATGTGAGAGCTTTGAGACGTTTAGCGCAAATCTTGTGTAGTTAGTGTGTAGTTAGTGTGTAGTGTAGTCAATAGTTTTGTTGTGTGTGTCAGAACAATGAGGCGGCTGCTGAATGTTACAGGTGTTACAGCAGTGATACATCTCCTGCTGTCAGGCCTGCAGGTATCAGGCTGTTGTTCTCCTTTATCTCATAGTGGACAGAAATGATTTTTTGGAGTGGCACAAATAATTTGTGTGGCATCAGATTTGATGCAGAACAGCTGATTGTTCTGTAAATAGTTTGAAATGTTTGTTTAAAAACCACCTTGGCTGCATTTAAAAAAAAAAATAGCTGCAAAAAACTTTGTTTGCCAAACTGAGTTACTTTTTTGAAGAAGTAACCATATAATTAATTGTCCAACATTGGTCATTATATGCTGTATTTGGCAGACAGAGTTACAGACTCTCTCCCAGACCACAGACTCATAATACAAGTCAGAGCTTTATTTTAAAAAAAAAAAGTTGTTTCGAAATTGGAGTTAGTTATTTTTACTTCCAATAGTGTTAACATCCTACACAGGTCAACGACTAGATTTTTTTTTACATTTTCATTGTAAGTGGGCTAAAGCAGTTAATTAAAAGTAGTCTAACATAAATGTAAATGCTGTAATTTGATTATTTTAATAAACCATGTAACTTGGATGGATTAGATGCTGGCGTGACCACAGTGCACACGTCTGCTGCCGCTCACAGTGGTCCAAGGGACGCTCAGGGAGTTTGTGTGTTCGCTCAGACACATGAAATATTAGAGGGAACATTGAATACAAGTCACTTTCCCAAAGAACAGGTATATTCAAGGCACTAAAGGAAGCCGACTCACTGGCATGAAACTGTTTAAATTGAAACTCTTATTTTAAACATTACTTTGTCAGGACCATGTGTGATATTTTATGATGCACGACTACAAGAAGTGCCAGGGCATGCAAATTTACTTTGATGGCAATCTAATAACCATGCTGTAGTTTCCGGGTAATACTCAAGCAAAGCAATGTGTTGATGTGAATGACAGATTTAAATATTCTACAGACAAAAACTTGATGGGGAGGGGAGAGGAAAAGAGTCAGCCATTATATACATGTTTAACCAATTTATTCATGAACATACACGTACAGTTATTGAGTACATTAGTATTTTGTAGCATAGCATTTTGCCTTGACAACAGCTGCTCAGAAGGACGCCCCCACAGAAATCCAGTCAGGTCCATTTCCAATGAACATGATCTGGATACTCCCTGCAGAATGCCAAGTACCCTGGATCTCCACAGTGGACATGATGCCCCAGTGAGAACCAACACGTGGCTGTTCTCACAACCGAGCGGAGAGGAGAGAAATGGGGGAGGGGGGACGCTAAAGGACTGGGAGGGAGCAAGGCTACGGTTTCATTTCGGTTCCTCTCCTGGCTTTAAGTATTGCTCCGACAACCTTTTCCAAGGCATTCTGTGTAACAAAGGAAGCAGGTTTGGGTGGGCAGGGTGGTGGGTCATGAGCCAACACAATGGCCTTATCACGCTTCCCCATTTCTTTCACAGTGATAAAAATGAACCATGACCTCAGCTACTGGGATCAGGTTCACATGAGACATGAATTGGTTACATGAGGGGGTAAACAAACCGAAGAGGAAAAAAGTGAGGTGTGAGCCCGATCTTGACACTCCACCCCCTCCCCTCGTCATCCACTGTGCTACATCTGCCCAACACTGTTCCTATAAAGCTTCCCTGAACGGGACTAGTGTGCCTTCCCCGACAACAACGGTAATGCACTTTAAACCAAATAGCACAACTTGAACTCCACAGAGCGGGGTTACAGCAGCACCCCCTCCCGCATCCCCTCAGGTGTGGGGTGGGAGGAGTCAAAGGGCTGCTCACATTGAATACTTGGACAGTTAACTGATGACAGGACACCACTGGTACACCACACACAAGTAACAAAGTGCTATAGAAAAAGACGATAGCCACACTACTGCGAGCCTTCGAGGAGCCTGAAGCGTGAGGTTATCAGGGCTATGTGTCCCCAAACTAGGCCATCCTAACAAACTGTCTCACCAGTTCCAGAGATTTCTTAAGATAAGGAATGTTCGAGAGAGTCGGCTGTTCAGAGCCATAGGAGCAAAGGAGTCACTGCAAACGTCAGTTTTTATATAATTTTTAACAGTCCGTCCGGTGGAAGAATGGCAGACTCTTTAAGAGAGGTTCACTAATGGGGCCAGCCAGTCTGTTTACTGGAATGTTTAAGCAGAAAGCAGTTGAGCACAGGTGGCACAGGAATTCCCAAAGAAATTGTGGGGTGGGGGGGGTGTCGGGTGAAGGGGTGGCAACTGTGGATCCCACAGAATAAACTGGAATGGACACTCAGGTGCAGGTAACACATCCGTCCTGTCTGGAAATGCTACAGTGCTTTGTGTGTTCTCTTTTACGTGCTCAAGTCCCCGCTAAGAGTTTAGAAAACAAAAGCTAAAATAAATCACCGGGACAACCTGGAATTTAGCTGGGAGGAGTGGATATATAGATTGGTGTCGCCGCAATGCCAGTCTAAACCACAGCTGTTGTCTAAGAGCAAATACAACAAAAGACTTCACAAGAACCCAAACTAGTTTAGCAGTGAAGAAACAAGTTCATGCTTTTTGAGGGAGGTTATCTTCCTGCAGTCTAACTATTGTACAGAGAAGGAAGAGGAGGAAACAGGTCTAGTAAAATACTATGTATATCGAGCCACACTGCTCCCAGTATATTACCATGAGTTTTTGTAACAAAAATCTTGAAACCTTTTTTTCTCCAAGTTCTCTACCAAGAAAAATACAAAACATTATAAGGCGGTAAGTAACTATTTTTTTTTTTATTTTTGTTTATATATTTCTTCTTTTGAGAAGCTGTTACAGTGCAGTTGATCCTCGAGGCAGCCGGGTCAGGCTTCACTGCTGCTTGCACTCAGCTGGGGGGGCTGCATCCTTCTGCAAGAAACAGGATGGTGGGTGTTAAGATGAAGGCCGCTCCATACAGACTCATTCAAATGACATGCACACACAGTCAAGCCACTCCACCACACTCAAGCAGCTACAAACTCAAACTTCTCACCTCAGCTATTTTTAAATGCAACAGAAATGAGAAGGATGTGATGACTGACACATTCACATTAGACAGAGAGCAGTATGAAAATACTTTTTCAAGTATTAAACAGTATTGATGTAAATAAACATCAGGCCAGGGATTCTTTAGGGTGCTGGTGAGACCATTTTAAAGTCTAAGTGCCATGACTTTCAGAGGATCGAGTGCACTCCCGTGGGAAGCTCCAACAGCAGGTTAGCTTAGCAGTAGGCTGGCTCTGCTAAGCTAACATTTTTTCCTAATGATCATATGCAACTTGTGACCTTTAAGTGCTTCATATAAATCTTTCCCCATATGTCCTTTTGTATCAGCATGAGGCCAAATGATGACAAACCTTAGATAGCCATTTAACGTTTTTCTTTTGGAGTGTAAGAGTAAGAGCACTCATGATGAAATGCTTACTGATTTACTTCGGTGAAGTCTACACTCACTACTACTACTACTCCCCCCGCCCCCCACAGTCAATTCCTTCTGTGAATTTCCAGCCATTTTCATTGCAGTCTTTGACTCTCACGGCGGAAGTCTAACATTAGATCTTATTGTGAACCATCTATGGTATCAAAAAAAAAAAAAAAAAAAAAAAAGGCACCATATCTACGCAGCCAATGACAGCCCAAGGCATGCAAGTGAATGGAGGATTCTAAGCTGACCACAGGTGTGAGGGAGATAAAGTGCCTAAATGGATAAAATAAAGCGAGATGTGTATGGCTTGGAGTTTTATAGTGCCCTGAGTGAGCTGTAAATATTGCAAGCATTTCTTTTACACAGCTAGGAGTTCCTGTCATTTTTAATTTACTACAGTCGAAAACAGTCGTGAGTGAGAAACTTCAGGTGGCTGTGCGCTTATGTTTCAGTAAGAACCACATCCCCACCTACCAGTTTCTACTGCACAAACACGATCAGCTGCCAGCATCCCCAACATGCCAGCCTAACATGCTAGTTTCAGCAATATTACAGTTCCTGCTTTAACGCACATTATTTGGCATCTACCAGAGGCATGTCAATCTTATGCGACTCTTAAAGCACGTACCCTCAGACAACCTTCATCTTTCAACACTCACAGGTTACTAAGCACTTGAGAAATCAGTGTGAGCCTAAAATCTTAGAAGGGTTTCCAACATCATAGAATACACTTTCATTCTCTTACTATCAGCTGTGCCAAAGGATTAAAGGATTATTCTGTTCCATTTATCAGCACATTCATCCAGTAAACACATTTCTACTCATCTAACTTGATACATTCTGAGCAACCAGAAATGACAGGTAAAGGTAAAAGTAATTTCTCATTAGATAAACAGTTTTCTCATTTTTCTGAGACTTATATGTTGCCGTTTGAGAACGCCGAAATTTATTTTGGTGCCTTAGGAAATGACAACTTGCAGAGGTCTCTGAAACATTACAGACATGATGGATCTCATTTTACGAAGAGCTGATGGATCTTCTTGATGGGGTGTGTCAACAGAACAATCTGCTGTCCTCAGTTTAACTTATGGTGAGGACAGAAATTCAGCTCAGTAATCTTCAACAAATGCAGACAAATACTGGAGTTTCGAGGCCTCCATCACAGTGTGAGATAGTCCCATAATGACTCCTCTGGAGAAAAATAATAATGAGAATGTTTGTTCACTAAAAGGAAAAAACAAAGACATTTCTGTGTAACTTGCTGATTAGAGGCTGATATACCAACATCAAACCAGCTAACTGCCAAAGATTCAGTGACTTTGAAAATTTAACTTCATAATCTCCACTGGTTAATTAAATTAACAATGGCTGGGGTTTTTTTTGTTTTTTGTTTTTTAAACCAGCAAAGTTGAATAATGGGACTCCATATTAACAGTACATACTTTGGAGAGACCTACATCTGCCATAAGAGCCCATTTTCCATTAGCTCTTTCAAAATAACAAATGTCAACACTTTAAACATAAACTCAGGGACTTGGGATCAAATCAATTAGCTGCCAAACAAACGAAACACTGGGGCAAATTAAGGTTTAAAAAGCACACAGACGATAATTAAGCCCCCGGCACACTCAGGGTGGGACGTCCTTGGAGTAGACATTACACACTTGCAGAGGTGATGATGGCACACTGCAGCTGTTCAAGGCTGCTCTTTATGGCCTGATGCCACACACAATACTACAGAGTGAGGTCGTTGCTGCCACCGTTCAACACATGTGGCTTTTAATGAGCATTTCAAAGTATGCATTCAAAAAACAAATGCCCTGTCTGTAACCAATACCTCTGCTGCAGCATCTGAGCTTCTTTCTCCATATACTACCAGAACTCCAGGTTCTAATGAATTGTAACGGGCTCTTGAGACATTTGAGAGCCATTTAACCAGACATTAAGACATTACAGCAGCCCTGAATTAGAGCATTCAGATGAACAGAGGTCATGAACGAAAACAAAGGACGTTCATGGACGAACAGACCAATGACATTTAAATGGGAATTCACACACAGATAAACAAAAAGGACATTTTTGCCAAACAAATCATCACCCTGATGAACTAGCCTGTGTTTGTGCATGGGAAGAGTTCAACATGGTGGGGACAAAACAAAGAAGGTTGGGCTCGCTTCAACATACAGAAATGATACAGGTGCAAATGCAGAGCTCTTATATGGGTTAAACTTCATGAAAGAAGAAAAAAAAAAAAAGAAGCCAAACCAGTGAGTTAGTAAGTCAGGATAGTGTTAACACAGCAGCCAAGGGAGGGTGGAGAGAGACAAAGATGGAAAAGCCATAACCCAAAATCAAGAGGTGGGGGTGGGGGTGGGGGGGGGGGGGGGGTGGAAGGGTGGGGGGGATGTGATGGTGGAAAAGCTGACAATTCATGAGCTGTACCTACCAGGATAGGGTTATTTTTTTCTACAGTCACCACTTAAACCTAGTGAGGAAAAATTTAAAGAGTAGCTGACAAAATATGCCAAAGTGACAGGTGATGAAGACACATTAATGAATAGGAGAAAAAAAAAAAAAAGCCAAACTAGCAGAATACAGAATGTCAGATGTTTTAGTTGAGCAAAGAAGCAGCAGAGCTCATGCTTGTTTACATGCTGTGGTGTCAAACTCAACAGCTTCTTCAGTTTGAATTACACCAAAGTTACTAGTCTCAGGCCAAATGAGTCAACACGCAAGGTCATGCAGGTAACCCCTCAAAAACCCTACCTTACAAATATGACTACCTACAAAAGGACACCGAGTCCATTGATTAGAGACTTTCATGCACCTTGCTGCCGTTTGCAGTGCTTTTGTTTACTCACAGCTTTTTTCAGCTGCATTACCTTCATCAAGAACGCAGTGATGCAGAGAATCTCAGTGAACAAAGAGCCCCGCAGGAGACAACCTGTTATTTTTTTGTCTCAGTGGGACTAGGCCAAATCTCATCAGATTTGCACTTCATTTGGCGTGTGCATGCCCACTTCTATTCAAATGGTTAAAGATGGGTACAGAATTTCTGGCCCATTAAAAGCTGCTGACCATGACGGGTGTTCAAGCAATGTTAAACTGATAAATACTGTATAATGTTGTCTTTACATTCCATGCATTTTCAAGTTCATTTCTAATGTAGTCAGTGTTTACTGACAGGTGATGAAGGACCCCTGGCTCTCAGTCACAATACTTTACAAAGTGGTCTGGCTCAGCCCAGTGCTGAGTAACCATAATGTAGTAAAGATACATAGTAGTAATAACTTGGACTGTCACAATAAACACAGCTGTGTGTTCAGGTTACAGTAAATTTGGAATCCTAGGGACGTAGGCAGCAGCGGCAGCTCGGGTGAGGAGGAATGTCTGATTGTGTCTATGGGATGAGAGAAAAAGCACCTACTTTTGCCTTGATTTATGACTTTAATATTGAAGTCATTTGTGACTTAAATCCATGTTTTATATCCAACCTAAGGTTTAGACTAAGATTGACGTGGTTTCCAGATGAATTTGTTCAATAGGCGATGAAGTAAACTGCTTACCGGCAGATAGATTTTGATACATTTCTGGGCAGTTAACATAAAATGAGGTAAAACCTTGTCCAAATGTGGCAGAAAAATGGCAGGAAGCCAAACATTTTATACTTTAACTATTGGCTAAAATTCTGGACAACTAAACTTTGTTATTTCTGGCCTAATGAAGCCATAAATGCAACAGCAAAGACTGTAGCAGAGTTATAATCTGAAGGGTTAAGTTTATAAAAAATAAAATAAAAAAAAAAAAGTCTGTCTGGCAGTTCTATGACATTTTTATGCCTCCATCACCAAAACTGAAATTCATTTAGGTAATGTTTCAAAATAAGTGTCAAAAAAAGGATTTTCAAAAGCTTAGTCGTTCCAACACAAACTGTACAAACTTGAAGGATTTTTTTTCCTAGTGTCCTTTTGTTTCAGGCATACTGTATCTGTGTTACTTTAGCTTTAACAACAACATGCAGCATTCAAATTTCAACACCTTGTAAAAGTCAAACTATAAATGGAGCGCTAAAAAGAGAAAATATCAACTGGATGCATTTTCTGTCTTAAACAGAGGACAAATCAAGGTCACAACAGAACAGAAGCTGAAGCAAATTAAAGCTGGTGTAAAATGAGATGCATTTGTTGACAGTATGTATTCTGTATGTTGAAATCAGCTGTTCTCCACCTGCAGCTCAGGATCCTCAGGTGACAGAAAATTATGCAGAAAGATTCTGAACGCAGTGACTCATGAAGCTATCCATCGCCTTAAGTAAGAAAATCCTGAGCCAACAAAGTTGAGAACTGCTGAGTAAGGTCTTTTCTCACAGCACCAGAGATCTTTAGAGGGACGTGTTCTCTCACCTTGGGATCATAGTCGGGGTCGTTCTCCTCGTCAGCCTCCTCTTCACCTTCCTGAACACACAGCACAGGGCAACTTCAGTCTACAACTTCCAAAATGTAAGCTCTAGTGTCATGTGGTAGTTTTTTGGTGGTTTTACCTCATCATCTGCCTCCTCTCCCTCTTCATCATACTGTAAAAGAAAAACATTTGTTAAGAGCCAGGTTCATGCCTTTAAAAAAAAAAAAAAAAAAAAAAAAAAATCTTATTCAAGTTGAATTAATTCCCAACTTACAACTCAATCACTTTGTAACCCCACCCAAGATATCAAATGCCCACACTCACATCATCGTCATCATCCTCTATGGCCTCTCCTGTGAAATAGAGCACCGCTCGAGGTACGATACGTTCACGGATGAAGTGGCCAATTTCAAAGTCAGCAGCCAGAATGGCTTCCGAATCCTCATCCTGAAATCAGAGTTTATTCATGCATTTCCTGAACAAAGTGAGAAAGCAAACAGAGCTGCCCCTGATTCAGCATTTCTTTACAAATGGCATCTGAACTGTGTTTCCTCCTTGGAGGGAAGAACGGGTACAAGACTGAGTACAAATCCTCTGGCCTGTCAGTCACTGAGGTTTGCCTTTAAGATGTGCCAAGATGCAGCTGAAGTTAGTTTGTGATAAAATTTTAATTTGGTCAAAATCAAATGTTGAGAAAACAATTTTTATTGCCAAACTCTAGTGGCTTTGCTTGTAGTATTACTCAATATTTAGATTCACAGTCAGCCACTCTGACAACCTTGACCTTGACTGTAGTTAATTATCTGGGTCACCACATCATGTTTTTAAGTCACTACATAATGTTTGAGGTTGGAAGTGTACGTCTTGTATAAAGAAGCTCAAGTTAATATCACAAGACATCCCAGGTGAAACAGTCAGTGTGTAAAAGCACCAACTTACCAACTCGCCATTTTCTGGGACTGCAAAGAAAGTACAGATCAAAATTAAACAATGCAAACAAAACTCAGACTGGTGCAAACTCTGTATAGCAACGGTCAACTTTTCTGCCATGTCATTCTTACCCTCTGGTGGGGTGAAGAAGTTGAAAAAGGAGTCGTTGGGGACCGTTTTGGTGACCGTCCTGACCGTGCCACGGCCCTTGTGCTTTTGTTTCTTTTTGATTGTTTTCAATGTGACGTTCTTGCCCTTTGTCCAGTCAATCGTGCAGCTGTTGTCAAAAACAAGGAGCAATGGAAACAAGGTCAGGAGGCAGCATTGGAAATGTCAAATCTAAAAAACGTCTGGGATGGAGGAGTTATCCAGCAAGGACTTTTGATTATCCTCTGCCTCTTTGGTTGGAGAACAGAAATACGGGAGGGATATTGTATTCATGAAAGGGGGGTGGGGGTGGGGTACAGGTAGAAGCATGAAGCAAAAATACTGGTGGCCACCAGTGCTGACCCGCAACCTCCTAGTTAATATGAGTTTGGTATACATTTGATTTATAAATTGTGACCTCGAGGTCACAGAGTTCAAACTCGTCTCAGATATTTAGTAGATGCACCTATGGTATGACTTTCAAAGTCCTATGTCAGCTTGTTCGATTTCACAAGCTGCCACGTTGCCCACTCAACAGCACCACCCCATCAGCTTTTGACAGATGAGGTGTAAAACTGAAGAAATTATAAGCTCTTTGCCAGCATTTTATTATGTGCATCAAAGGTTGTTTAGAAAACAAAAAACTGGAGAGAGAGAAAAAAAAAAAAAAAAAAAGGATCGCAGATACTCACCCTGTGCAGCTCATAATCTCTGGCCCATCGAAGGAGAAGGGGTCGTTCTCATCAGGCTCTGACCTCATCTTGTAGGTTTTTGTCAACATTGTGTTTGTGAAGAAGTCGTTTGGCTCGAAGTGGAACTCTAATGTGAAGCTCTGGTGAACACAAGAGGCTGATGAGCAAACAGTCAGACTGGTTTTAGGCATTTAAAGTATGAGAGGCACACTTACCATTGGCTGTCCTGGATCTGAGAATTTAACTTTAATGTCTTGTAAATGCTTAAGGATGGGTTCATCATGTTCCTGAGGGGAGGGAAGAATGGTGGTTTAGAAGCGAACACAGAAAAGCTGTTAAAAACCACACCAGCCAGCCCATACAGCTATTGGCCAGGAGGTGGAAGCAAACCCTGATTATTGAATTAGAGAAGTAGTCGCTGTCTGTGACCCATTTTCTGTGTGTGTAAACCTACCTGCAGCATGTCACTGAGCAGGTCCACATTTTTGAAAACTGTTAACCAGAATTCAGGAATGCCTTTGGGGTCTTCTTTTTCCTCATCCTTCTTCTCTTCCTCCAACTTGGCCTTCTCCTTCATCTCATCCTGGTTAAAAGAGGTTTTCTTCTAAATATTTGCATGTGCGTTTGGTGAATAAATAAACCAAAAAATATTTTACACCCTGTCCACATATATAACCACACAGCACTGAACAATAATGACCAAAGGGGGTGTTTAAAAAAAACAAAAACAGCAAAAAACAAACAAACAAACAAACAAAAACAAAAAACAAAAAAAACTAGCTTCACATGCAGCACCATAGTACAGATTTAATCCACTCTTTGCAAAGCAGATGTCTGAAATCAGTGACGGTTGGATGCTGGGCAGTCACTTTGGGAAGACAAATGGGTCCACGTATGAAATGTGAAAGCAGAAAAATGCAGAAAGCCATACAGTAACCATGCAGGTGTATTTGTCATCTTTCCCTGCTTACTTACTGTCAGCTCTTCCTCTTCATCCGCTTTCCATTCACATTCCTCATCTGTGGGTTCATAAGCTGCTTTCACTATGTCACTTCTCTGTGAGGAAACGAGAGAAGAGTACCGTCTGAATTACAAATTTACACATGCATTTATTTTATACTGCAAGTTATACCACAGCAAATCAGTTCTTACGAAATACACAAATCCTGCATTCTGTGAGTTGTATGAGAACAAGCGATCTCTGGATTCTAATGGCAAAGTAGTCATTTCAAACAGTGTTTATTTACAGGAAAATGTGCCTTTAACACTGCATTAGTGACATCAGAAACACCCAGAATAGCAGCTTGAACGCAGTCCTCACAGCAAAGGTGAAGGATCATGCATTTATGTTACAAGCAGTACAACAGTGTGATCCAAATCCATAAAGGGGCTTCTTACAACCTCTTCTTTCATCACCTTCTGATGCAACACAAAGCAAACCTTTCAACACAAGTCAGCTTAAAGCATTTACTTGACTGTCAGTTAACATTTAAGAGTAACTATTTTTAAGTCATTTCATTTCCCAGAAAAATTCTGGCCCCAGATTATCAAAGGTTTGCAGCATATCTGAGAAAAGCTGCTTTCTTGGCTCCACCACAAATGGAAGAATGATGAAAAAGCTATGGTTACTATAGATACACTTACACACATGGAGTGTGTTCAAACAGCAGACCAGAGCCATACGTTTTCTATGCAAGCTCTAAATTCCCTGAGCTGCTTCTAAATCCTGATGTAGCTTCACAGATCCAAGAAAGTGTGCACTCGAGGCAAATGATGCTCAAGGAGAAAGCATCAAACACATCAGTATCAATGCATATTTAAACCTACTCATGTCCAGTTACAACGTGAGAGCTGCAAGTCTCTCCTTGTTCAAATCGAGTGCTTTGGCCCTCATCAAGCACTCAGCAGATTCTTATATTTAATCAATATTTAGGTAAATGATTATGTAACCCAAGAGCTGCAGGCCTATGAGGGCTTTTTTTTCCCTTAAATATCTGGACTGAATAAAGACGACATGAATTTAACTTTATCCATAACAAGTGGATGCATAATGAGTGCCGACATCCCAAAGCTAGGTGCAACTTTCTTCTGAAGAGTAGAATTTGTGATTCAACAGTTCCTCCAAAAAATAAAAATAAAAACATTTTCAAAAGACAGTTTTTAAATTTTCATTTATGTCATAAGTCGCTGTAAAGGGAAGAACCATACAAAATTAGGCTTTTGGTCTTACTGGGAGTGACTCTAAAGAGTGGCTGTATCACGCTGGAACACATAATACGCAGAAAGTTTTACTTTGTGGTGATTAACCATGACTTCTTTACATAATATACACAAAACCAAAAACATACTTTGTCGAAGAGGGGCTGGTAGAGGGCAGCATACTTTCTTTCCAGCTCATGTACTTCCTCGTAGAACTTCGCTTCAATGTGGGCGCATTTGACCTGCAGGTTCTTCAGAGCATTGACACGTCTCTTTACGACCTTTGGTAAACTGAGGGAGGACACATGAGCAGAAGACATGAGGACAATCCTGGTTATTGAAAAGTAATATTTAAACTCCAAGTAAAAAAAAGTATGGATATCCACTTGCTTGTCATTCGTTTTCTAGCCCTTACAAAAAATTTTAAGTCACAGGGGGAAAAAAAAAAGTGATTGAGGCAAATAGTGGACCCCCCTCTAGAAGTTAATCTGAGAGAGCTTTAGAGAATGGCAAAAAAGTGCGCAGAAGTACTCTCTCCAGAGGATCATAGTGAGTCTGGATGGCCCTTCCAAGAACACATTTTAAACACAGTAAAACTATGAACATGAAACCATTTCATCACATCCGTGCTTCTCATTTCCAACTCATCACAGACCTATTTTGTAGGATGCTACCGATTCCATTCAGCTAGCTTTCAATTTAGTGCATTTATCTGATGGTGGAATAAATTCTCCATCCTGTAATGCAAATCTACTCTTTCTGCTTGTTCTTTCCGATCAGACCCCATATTTCTGCAGTGCACATCTCTGCTGTCCCATTTGGACACCCTGCAACTTTAACATCCCAATTATATCTTTAGAATCTGTTGAATGATCTTGCAGAATAGTCAACCAGGCTCAGAAGTGCAGAGAGACTGCACCGAGTCAGGTTTCTCTGCAGTATGGTAAATTAGAGACGCCTGCACTAGCCTGGCAGGGGAATGCGAGTCCCAAGTGCTGGGATGTAACCGGTGAGTTTGGTGGTGACTGCCAAACACTTGACATGTTGATCAAAGAGCTGCTTGCTGATGGTTTTGCTGAAGAGGAGCAGTGGGTGGCTCAGCCCTGTAGCCAAGACACACAGCGACGCTCACAACCTAGCATCTCAGAAGCCCCAACCACTGACTGAACTGTCGGCTGTTTCAGGAAGCGTCCTTCAGTGTGGTTTTTGTTAAAACTATCTCCTCCACTTGGATTATTTTCGTTTCAACTATGACTCACGTCAGCTGTGATTACATTTCCTGGACTCGGGCAACAAATTGATCCATGTTAACTCAAGTGACTACACAAAATAAGTCACTGTACAGCTATTCGTCCACTAAAGCAGCCCTCATCATTTACAACTGACGCCAGTACTATGTCCTGAAATGCTCAGTGCCCCACTGTCCTTTTTCCACAACACCATTGTATGCATTTATTTTAAAGGCTCTCTGGTATGCTGTTTTATGAAGGACACACCAGGTGCTCACAGCCACTTACACTGAGAAGGAACAGTGCTAGACTTTGGATTTTGCATTTTAATACGAACAGACAATTTTGTCTTATTTGAACTTCTGTTTAATGTTTCACTGCCTACAGTCTGGAAGTGGTCTGTAACATTAAAATGGGGTTTCCTATTACCATACATCTCACCTTTATGTGCCTCAGCATACCCAATTCAAATCCAGCTGTCCTTACAAAGTGATGTTTGAAACTCAACATGCGTTCCTCCTTCACTGCATCTGAGATGATAATAGCTGACCTCGGCAGGGGCTGAGGCTTCCCACTTCAATGTAAGAAGCCCACCCGGTTGTATTTCTTTGGCCATGTAGTGTCACACTGGTAGATGCTCATCAACTCTTGACTCACTTGTTTTGACTGTACCGTTGACGTTAGCCGCTGGTGTGGCTGACCTCAACTTCAAACTGATTTGCATTTCTACTCAACAAGATATAGTCACCATTTCAGATACTCATCAGTATGCTAAAGCATGTAGATTGTAGGTGGATGTTTTTGCTTGTCTATTTGCAAGGAAGTGATTGCTGTAACTGACTGATAGCCCACAGCAACAGTTGCCAACAGCCAGACTTAAAGAAAGAAAAAGCGGGATCTACTGAACAAAATTTAGTGAATACAACTCCTGCATAAAAACAAATACAAAGTCTCTACATTATTCTCAATTCAAAGCTGCCTGTGTGCTGCTCAGGCAAGACAAATGAGCCATCCCTCACCTCTCCATGTACCCTGATGGTGAGCCATTCAAACCATCCAGCCTCTCCTGCAGCGCAGCCAGGATCTGTGGATTCTGCATCATCTGGACAGTCAGCTGACGAGCTGAAGAGAAACATACAGTGAAAAGAAATCTATGAGCAGAACTTGAGCATCATCTCAGAACTGATGTTGAGTGGGATTCATTTAAAACTATGCTCAATATACTGATTTATAATTGAAACCCAAATCAGGAGACGCACAATAACAATTTTACAATTGTTTTTGTAACCATTCCATCACTGCTCGGTGGAGTGCTCTTAAGTACTTCGCTTGCTGTATGCTTTGAAGTGTGGAAACAGAGGTTGATGTCTGGTTATGTGCATTATGAATGCTGCATATACATATATGCTCAGCAGTCAAAGAGTGCTCTTCCTTTGTGCAGCCAGACAGGTGACAGATGGTACAACCCAAGTGTCCGACACATTGCTCACACCTATCAAAGCTCAGTCAGATTGCTGCTGGCAGGTGAGAAGATTAAAAAGACTGGAAGTCACTTTTCTCTGCTGCCACATCCTGGACATTTTGCTTGTAGTGTGTTACAAGCCAAAAATCAGTGAGCTGTCTGGGATGCTGCACTGAGTCAAATAAATAAGCTTCTCTGAATTTAGACAAAATCAGCTCCTTAAGCAGATGCTTTAATGTAGAATTCTGTGGTAGACCAAAAACCACAAGAAGGGGGCTGTTATGAAGTGACAAAATAAATACTACTTTTAGCTGCTTCCCTTGTCACAAGGGGTCAGCACAGCAGGTAGCGCCACATGTTTTCATTTGGCATAGTTTAACACTGGATAACCTTCCTGAAGGAACCTTAAAGTGGATTTGTGTCTCTGGCTGAAACTGAACCACTGACCTGTGTGTAAACCACCACATTAGACTGATTTAGAGAAGCATCACTACACCTTTACAAACTGATCCCCCTGTAGTCTTCAATTGTTAAATTTAAGGTTTTAAAGCTATACACACTGAGGGGGATTTGAATTGTGTTAAAACCCATTTGCAGCACTGTCAGAATTAAGTTAACTAGCAGTTGCCGCGCATTTTTCAAGTTATGTAAATGCAGGGGCAAGTTCAGCAACTATAATGGACCACGTTAAACACACCTCAAGTCAAAGTCTATCGGCTCAGCTTACTGGAACGACTGTAGTAGTAACTGAATTTCAACCAAGGTGCTGCTAATACACAACCAGCAATAAAAACTTTTTAATCATTACCAAATCTACCAACCACAGGAACTGTTCTATAGTGCATCCACACACTACAGGTAAAGTGTACAACACCACAGTACCTGTGCTACAGCATTACTGACAATAAAACTACAATAAAGCAGACAAGTATCTGCGGGGCGTGGGGTGCTTCATATAATTAATAGATTTACATTCAGCTAAAACATCAGTTAAAAATCTCAAATGTTCAGAGCTTGCGATTCCCAAGTTACAGGTGTTCCACAACAGCCCTCATGTGTGAAATCTCAAAAGATTTCTTAATGAGGGTCTACACTGCATGTTAACGCCAGCAGGCTGCAACCATGTATTACTCATGCATTTATAATCCTCCCCCGGCTTCCAGGCCTCGTGTACAGATTTCCTTAAAGTGCTGCCGCCATGACAGATCAGTCGTAGGCAGCCAGAATCAGTCTTCTTTCAAGTCTGGCTTTTAAAAGACTGCTCAAACTAGCTATAAAAAGATAGCCCCAAGCAGCAATCTATATCTAGCCACAATAAGCCGGGAGTAGGCCAATATGTGAGGAGTCGTCGGAACCATTGAGGATCAAAGCATGCATAAACAGCATCGAGATCCCAAAATAAAACAGATCAGTGCTCCCAGCTCTCAACCAGAATTTAGAATCATGTCATGCAAAAAACTCAAGTTTGATTTAAAAAAAAACAACAACAAAAAAACCCCACAGGCTGAGGCACATTATGGGCTATGAGATGTCTGAACTGTGTAGCTTGTCAGGAAATCTAACAGGATTGCTACTAGCACTGTACACGAGTTAACAAATGTAACTAACAAATACTGTTAGCATCCCGGTTTCTGTCGTGAGGACACCGCTATTAAAAATAAAAAATTAATCCAGTAGGTCTTTAGTTTCTCAAGTATCAGAAGTGCACAATATTGACCTGTGTCCATATCCTGGCACTCGAAAGTTAATGTGAAAACCATTTATTATATACATGTGTCTGATCACCCTGTAATAAAAAGAGTTCCTTTTTGAGTGTTCAGAACTCATCACTATACAAGTAGGACGCAGCCAAAACCAAAACACTGCTGCTTAGTTGACTGATACACAGACTGCCTTACCTTTGCTGTTTTCGTCTTCTCCTGTCTCCTCCTCTTCCACTTCCTCAACATCCTCCATATCTGCTGGGTCCATCTCAGCCTGATCTTTGCTGCTCGAGGAGACGGAGGGGAAGGACAGAAGGTGGAAATGTTAGCCAAAACACACAAAACAAAGTACTTCTGAAAGAACATTTAAGATTGACCAAAACACTCCTGGCATCTTTAGGCTGACCACTGACCACTATGCCAGCCACATCATGTGGCAGTAATAGCATGACTTACAATGACTGGCGCTCTATGCTGAGAAGAGCCAACTGCCATGCTGACACACCTTGCCCAAGATCATCCTGATACTGAGTGAGGGCCAGCAGTGATGCTGTGCAGCTCTAAAAATTCACCAGTAATCAAAACTGGAGTCTGCCTTTACCCATGATGCTGCTCAAAGCAGTGAAACATGATGCCCGACTTCAAGATGCAACACTATCAGAGTTCAATACTGAACATAAGACAGCTTCACCAGCCTGTCTCATCCTTCCATCAGGCTGCAGACTGTTGTGAATAATCAATGCCCAAGAGTGGAGGAATTTAAGAGTCAAAGAGACAGCTTCCATCCCATTGGGCCATTGTTACAGAGCAATACATGTTTTAAAGGTGGCCTGTAAAAACACACGCATTTAACAAAAAAATAAAAAATAAAAAAATGTAGCCCTAGCTGTTGGAGAGGTGTCTGGAGGAGATCCTACTGCACTGCACCCTTAGATTTAACCTGAGGGGCACTTTCTTGATCTGAAAACCACATGAGGCTGGCTCCAAAAACATGTGCAACTACTGTAGGCTTCATGTTAAAAAGTCCAATTTCATATCATAAAGAGTGTGCAACAATAAATCACTGCCTCTTTTGAAACAACAACACAGGAATTTTAGAATAAAAAGCTGGGGTGTGGATGCTTTGACAGGTGTCCCAACAGAAGCACCTGTAGCAAACCCTTTGTCGGGCTTTACCGCAACTAATGTGGACCTCTCCATGGTTCTGCTTTTGGTATAGTCAAGGTGTACCTCATAAGCATAAAAAATGCCACCTTCAACTTAGAAAAGAAAAAAAAAAAAAACTGAGTTGACAGAAAAGACAAATGTTTAATCTTAGTTACCAACACCACATAATGTACTTACTTGTCAATGTCTGCCATCTTAACCGAGTCTCAAGAGATGCTAGAAAGAAAGAGCAGAACCAGTTAGCTTAGAAATCCTGCATAAAATGTTATTCTTACCAGAGGTGTGCACTACACAGTCTTTTGGCAAAATTGTTCAGCCTAAAGGCAAAGCTGCATCTATCCTAACCAGGTTAGGAGACGGCAACTTATTAACACAACCTGCTCAAAAGGACTAGTTTCATTTTAAAAACTGGCTGCAAGAGTAATTCATTTAATGACAATAGGCAGAAATTTCATACGCACAAAGGTGTAGTGCAATTTGTTTAAGTACCAGAGGGCACCAAAGAGACGTGCATGAGGTTACGCATGATTGAGCTATAGCGCGCTTTATGTTATGCAACTTCTGTTCTCACAGTGGAAAGTTCAGAGATAATGACCACAACCAAAATAGGGCTGTCTTATCAGCAGTTCATCCATCTCTTGAGCCTCATCTCTACCTTTGCACATCTTTTTCTAGTAAGCAGTTAAAGGGTGAATACCATCACTTTGAGCAATTTTATGTAATATACTTAAAAAAAAATTAAAAAAAGCCTGGCATTTCCACTAATATTAAGAACTTGCAGAAAGGAAAGGTATCTGTGGGGGCATTGAGGATATTAATGTGCATTCAAGTTTTTAATTAATACACTAAGATTTCTGTTAAACACCATTTACAACCAACTTCTAAGCTAATGTAAAGATACTGAGTGTTTAAATTTAACAGTCATTCATTGTGCTGTTAAACAGCTACTGGAATGTTACTGAGCACCTCCACAGTAACAAATAAATAGAAACAAATTTCTGCAATAAGCGCCCCACAATGTTGTTGGAGAACTCTAATAATAAACCACAAACTTGAGTTACTGTATATCAAGTACGCTTCCCTTTTTATTACCACAAAACAAAAATGATATAGTTTTTATTGTATAATTTTAAAAATGTAAAACTGCAGCCTCACCATTTTGATGCAAATGAAACTAAACTGGCTGTATAAGTAATGCTACTCCTGAAAATAGTGCACACACAGCACTACCCACCACTCCAGAGGAAATGCATGAAAAATGCATATAAAAGGAACCCTAGGCTGCAGTCAACAGAGCACTGACAGCATCTCACGAAAGATCAAAGCAGAGCAGAACCTTATGAGGCATTCTCACACTGATTAAAAACAAAAGACTGAAAATGACTTTAATGCATATGAATGGCATTTTTTCCTCATTAGTCCTTTGCCGATCAGTACAGCAGTCTGTTTAGCGCTGTGGCTGCTCATTACCTGCTATGATCAATATTCAAATAAACTTTGCTAATCTCTACAAACACACCCATTCCCAAATAATTAAGTTAACACTTTGTTTTTCACATGCTTTCAAAAGATTCAACTTCTTTTTCCAAATAATTTTTTTTTTTTTTTTTTAAACACTCAGGATTTGTCTAAATCCATCACATGCTTATTTTAAGAGTCCCATCCCAGTCTACATGGGATCAACCCTGGCTGTTAGTCACCCACCCCCTTGCCACTCAGCCAAGGCCACCTTCCCCTGAGAGAGACTGATTAGGGTGGCGAGTCCTTGATGCAATTCAGTTGCCTCTCCCTACAGACATATTCCAACTCCACCAGCTAGGAGTTTAGCTGCTTGACAGCAGTCCCTTTTCTACTCCTGTAGCCTGGTACAGTTTGGCTTAGCACTACAGGAACCAGTTCTCCACTGGCTCTAGGATGCGACTTGCATGCAATTGTGACATGGAGCAGGAAAAGAACTGCTAAAACCCATAAAGGATGGACCCGAGACTCACTGAAGAGGCAGCTGAGTGCCATGGAGGAACACATGAGCCAAAGTATTTTTCCCCCCCCCATTTTTTCACATTAAGAAAAAAAAAAAAACAATTATTCAATTTTTAAAAGCGTAATGGACTTTGACTAGCACTACTTTATCATGACAAAGTTACAAGACACATTTTATATGAATCATTACTGACCTAGCAACACCTGAATGACACAATGACATTTTAGCAAAGTGCCGATGATGGTAAAAGGTCCCTAATCCTTTTCCTGACTGCCATGTTCTTGCTGCTGTCCCAACTCATCAGCTCATTAACTACATTCACCTGTCATCCCAGGGGCAAATCTGTCCCTTGTTAGCCTGTAACACTAGCAGCTGCAGGGCTACAAGAACTAAAGCCCAGGAGCTTATAATTTGCTACACTTAACTTTTGTCAAATTAGAATCGAAACCAAAAGTCTATGTAGGTCTTTCAACCGAGCAAGGAAATTATTTCAACAAAGCAGCATATCATAACTGTTTATCTCAGGTGGGCTATATTCAGCCGATACGCCAAGATTATTCAGCTGCAGAGCTGATATGACACTTTTAGCTTAGAAAAGTCACATGACAGATCAATGTGTTCCTTCCCTCTTGCGGAGGATAACTGATTCAGGGAGAAGCCTGCCTTGTTGGCTGGTTTGTGACTTTAGTCACATCCCATTTCTCAAATGAAACCTGCAGTCTGCCACTTTTGGAATGGCAAGAAACGTTTTCAGGCTTTCACTTTTTAGTTTATACTGACAAATGAAGAAATTTGAAAGTGTCTAGGAATAATAAAAGCACATGTGATTCATGTTACTCTTGGATGACACCCACCATCCCTACCACCTTGTGTTCTCTATTACTCCAAATTATTGATAAGTACTGGAGAAAGCTCTTAGGACAACAAAAAAAAAAAAAAATTCACTGTGCAGAATGAGACGACAGTGTTTTTAGTTGGGGCAGTTGGCTTATAATGCACGAAAAAAAGACTTGGGTATATTATGCACCGCAAGCAGGACAATACCAACCTGGAGCATTTTCTATCAAATTGCCCAGGCCAACCTGCGTCAATATCAACAGCATGCCTCATTGTTTTTAAGTCCCTAAAATACCTCAACAACTTGTTTTTTCATTGTGAAAAGTGATAACATCAGCGCTTCCAGAGCTATATGATTCATTTGAACAACAAAACAGATTTAAGCTGTTCCCACCTTGTTTGGTTGTTTGGAGTGTAACTGTCATTAAAAAAAAAAAAAGACAACTTAAACCCACCTACGTCTTCCCTGGAGAAGACTAATTGCAACATTCTCCGAAAAACATGAAACTGGCCCAAAGACAGACCCTTACTCAAGATAGCCATTTCTTCTATCCCTGCCCAGCGACCACGTGTTGCATGCTGAAGTCATGTCGACCCATTCATGACTAACAAAAAGCCCCGGGTGGGTGCCTGCCTGCTGAAACCACATTTCAGCTTCATTTGGCAGCCAACCTGTTGAAACGTTTACTCATTTTACCTACACAAAACAAGCCGGACCCCGGCTAGTGTACAGACCAACTTTAGCCGGCCTGCCTCAGTCTAGTATCAAAGAGCTCTTGTGTGCGCGCTGCTAGTTAAAGCTAGCTTGCGTGCTGCTAGCTCGATGCGCACTACTCGGGCAGAGCAAGTGGGAGGAACAGCTTCGACAGACACGGTGCCGTAACTAGAAAATATGGGCCAGTTAGGAAGTGGTGTCAACGCTCCAGCACCACGTTTTAACCAGCTTCCCCTTATGCAATACAACCAACTATCCAATTCAACCAAACGCCGTGTGCCGTTATCAGTAAAGCTCAGTCTCGTGAACAGTCCCCCTCCATCTCCACCCACCCATCCTCCACAAAAATAAAAATAAGGTCAAGTCCAAAATTACAAGATAGGAGACACGTGTCAACAAATGTCGAAAAACGCCGACTAGTGCCGGACTTGGCCAGCGTTTTGTCCTCTCTGCGAATGCAATGACTGGCCAAACAGTCCGGTGGAAGCGGACGAACATAAACGCTGTTTTATTGTTTTTTCCAAATCGCGTGTAACGTTAACACACATCATGGTGGAGCCAGTCTCAATGGCTGCTGCCACTGTCTGACTTGACTAGCATTAGCAAAAGCAGCGCTGTCACCCTCTTGCCGCCGTTCGCTCATACAGTGGGACTGAAATTCAACTTCGGGGACGACGACCAAGTTTGGGGCGTTAGCGCTGAAGCCATTTCCAACTCCTGTCTCTTACCTTCGCTGTCTAGCCGGAGGCTGGTTTGGTTAGCGGCGCTACGCAGTGAAGCGGTCTCGAGGAAGAAAGAGACTCCGCTCCGATGGCGGTAAAAGGGAGAGAGATCCCGCCGCCTGCGCTCATATACATCCGACGTCATCACGTAAACCGGCAATCACCGGGGCAACGCTGAGCATGGGAGGGGCGGCGGTGAGGTTGCCCCTAGGGGGGGGAAGCAGAGGATGAGGAAACATCGTTACGGTCCTCCTCCTTATAGTCTTCTAATCATCTGGTTGCTGCTCTTCATCACCTCATTCATTCATTATTATCACAATTCTCTCTTAATCAGCGTCTTAAAGTTCTTCACCATTTCATTTCCAGTGATTAATTTTACACCACGATCGTCATGATCACAATAATCTCATCAGCACCAGTACCAGCTCCATTGCCTTCATCGTGCAAGCAATCAGTCGTCTTCATCATCACTACCTGGGGAACTGATTACACTCATCATGGACGTTGTGACGCTCGTCCTTTTGCCATAATCTTCATTCTCAGTTGCCTCAGCAAGATTCGTGCTCCCCCTGTTATTAGCATCAAAATCACCATGTCTTCACCAGCATCCCCAGCCAGGGGCGGATCTAGAGAAATTTTCTTAGGGTGGCATGAGGGTGGCAAAGAAATCAAATGGGGTGGCAAAATCAAAACTACCCCCCCCCCCCCCCCAAACACATATGCAGGTGGTTACATATGGTTAAAATGATTCAAATGCAGTAAGTATATACATTTTTCATATAAATATAGTCTATAACTTAATTATCATCTGTAGCCCACATAATTACACACTTTAGTTACATAAAACATGTGAGTTTTGATCTTATGTACTGTAGCCTGTATAATAAATAAATATGTAGCCCAATAAGTATAAAATCCAGAAAGCTACACAACATGGGGCGGTTCATTTACAAACACAGGTCTAACTTAAGTTTCACTGTTTTTTGTTAGAAAACAAATCACATTGTTAGATGCTTAAATTACACAAAATGTCAGAAATCTGCACTGTCATGAACAAAAATTTAAACCTAATTTTTCATGATTTGTTGGATTAACCCTCTGAGGTCTGAAATACACCCGGTGTTCCAGATCAACTGGCGTTTAGATCAACTGGCGTTGGTCAAACAGATGTGTGGCAGTCTTGCGTTTCAGGAGCTGCTACCGACAAACCAGCAAAAAAACCCGCCAAATGTGTCATCTGTGACACTTGTGAGATTATCTCAAACACACTCCGTCAGTCTTGATGCCGTTGAACAACAAAATGTTTAAAAATGTCGCGAGTTTACCTGGTGATATCCTCATGCGTGACGCGATTGCGAAAACAGCAAACAATTAACACCACGCCGGTGCTGTTCACCGGGCAGCAAGAGTAAACGATCGGGAGAATCTTGTCGTCGTTATCATCCCCCTCGCAAGTTTTATTTCTCCGGTTTCAGCGTTTTTGCTTCACAACTAGAGCAGACAGACACAATTGAAAGTTACAAATGTATTGTGCATGAAACGAATTCAAACGTGCTGCAGATGTGTGTCACAAGTTGATCTGGCTGTAGGCTGTGGCACTTGGCCAGTGGTGGAGCTGGTTGACTCGAGTCCATGTTAGTGCACAAAGTAAACTGCACGCTTTAGTTGTGAAGCAAAAACGCTGAAACCGGAGAAATAAAACGTGCGAGAAGATTCTCCCGATCGTTTACTCTTGCTGCCCTGTGAACAGCACCGGCGTGGTGTTAATTGTTTGCTGTTTTCGCGATCGCGGCGCGCATGAGGATATCACCAGGTAAACTCGCGACATTTTTAAACATTTTGTTGTTCAACGGCATCAAGACTGACGGAGTGTGTTTGAGATAACCTCACAAGTGTCACAGATGACACATTTGCTCCTGAAACGCAAGACTGCCACACATCTATTCGACCAACGCCAGTTGATCTAAACGCCAGTTGATCTAAACGCCAGTTGATCTGGAACACCGGCCATTTTTGACTCCTTTTGAGTTTACGTTTGTATTTCACCCTCAAATTGTTTCATTTTATTTTTTTCCTCCTTGCCTTGTTTGGTTTCATTCTTTTCAGCTCAACTGAATTTAGTTGTTTTTTTTCACTGACATACTGCAATAGTGTTACTGATCTGAAATCACACAAAGAACTTTAAACCCTAGTAGTATTTTTTTACTGTAAAAAAAAACACACAGACATGTTGAGTAAATTTTTAAAACTTGAAATGCAAATATAAAATGTACATTTTGTAAACATATACAGCTATTTATCTAAAAATGCAGCCAATACACCTGCCGTTTTTTTTTTTTTTCATTTTCAACAATCATTTAAAAATATTACTAAAACTAAAACTAGAGAACAATCAGGTGTCACAATAAGATGCCCCACAAATGATGTGTGCCAGTAAAAAAAAAAGGTTTTCCACCAAAAGACAGAGGAGAACAGCACAGGGATAAACCTGCAGGCCTGACAACAGCAGGTGTATCACTCCGCTGGTTTTCTACTTAGTGACAGTGTTTACGTTGCAAATGTGCCTTTGTGACATTCATTAGTGCCCTCACTGACACACAAAACAAAACGACTACACAACAGAACAACTACACAACACAACACACTAAACGTCACAAATCTCCCACATCTAAAAACTCTCTCTCTCTCTCACTCGCTCGCTCTGTCTCGCTGCCGTTACCGTCACTCCCAAAACTCTCCCCTCTTCCTAAACAACCAAATCCTACGTGTTGACTTTTTTTTTAATTGGTCGACATGGTGCATTTTTTCACCGATAGGAAAGAGGTGGCTTCTTTTCCCTTCTTTACTGTTTTCGCGCTGTCCTTAGAAAACGCTTGAAACACACACACACAAAAACGTGACGACAGTATTTAGAAAAAAGCATGGCTTATATATATTATCATAACTCTGGATTTACTGGCCTGTAATTAAAATTTAAAAACTTTGAAGTCCGAACTTTCAACGTGGGCTGAAATAGAGACTCAGCGTGGCTGCAGCTTGTTGCTATGTCAGCTTAAAATAGTCATGTGATTTGGAGGTGGAGCGTGTCCGTGGACCACAGAGGGTTAATAACACTCACCTTCCTTCCATTTCCAGAGTGTAACATCCAAACACCTGTGTAAAATCCGTAATTCCCATGGTGTTGTTCAAAATGTGCTCTGGCACAATCATAAGCATCGCTTGCTACTGAAAACAAGAAAAAAGCTGGTCCTGCTATGGGCTGAACAATTTGTTAATGGTGGAGGGGGGGACACTATGCAATATATTCAGTTTTAGCATTTATATTCACTGTTGACTGTAACTACGCTCAAACTGTTAATGCTATCTTATTTTAATAAACAACACTGTCATATGCAAAACTGGGGTGGCACTTGGGGTGGCAAGGGATCATTTTAGGGTGGCACTTGCCACCCTTCTAGATCCACCCCTGTCCCCAGCCAGTACAACAAACCACACTTTGGGCCCTTTTATTGGCGGTGTCTGGTTTAGTCATAAAAACTCTCAGACTTCAATGCTAATGTGTGTTTCAGCTGTTCTAGCTATGTTTTAGCTTTTCTGTGAAGCACTTTGTGATTTTTATCTTGAAAGGTGTTATGCAAATAAAATTTTACTTACTTTTTACTTTACTTACATGGTGACCCAACAAAGTACTCACACTTTATGGTGGTTTGCTTAAAAATGAACTGTGTGTACACCGCTGTTACAGTGAACAATAGCACACCCAAAAAAAGTTTTTTTATAGACTGAGGACTTAAAATCTGAGATAGGTAATGGGGTGTGGTGGTTAGCACTCTTTCCTCGCAGCAAGTAGGTGCTCCGTTCAAAACCACCATCTGGCCAGGCCCTTCCTGTGTGGAGTTTGCATATTCTCCCTTTGTCTGTGTGAGTTCTCCCTTTGGGTGCTCTGGTTCCTCCCACAGTCTAAAGACATGCAGTTAGTGGGGTTAGGTCCAGTGGTGATTCTGTCTATCAATGTCCCACCATATAAGCGAAAATTTATCAGGTGGTTTTCAAGGGAAAGTGTATGCTGCTGGTTAAAAAAATAGTCTACACACATTTGAGTGATGACATATCTCAAAACAGAGACAGCCTCATAGAAAACCTCTTCCTTGTGACCCAGAATGAAGCCAGAAGCAAAGACTGGAAGGATTTCACTGTGATTCATCCATCAGGCAGCACTGGACTCAGTGTTACTAACACCAGGCACACTGCTTGGCTTCTACCCTCCTCAGAGCAATACCTGGCACCAGCCCAGAGGTCGGATCTCTCATTCCACACTTTCCCACAAGACAAAGCCTTCCCACGTGTGTCTCTGATGGCACAAAACTCAAAAGTGAATATTTCTCTGAGTCATGCCAGCCAGAAGCACCGGAATAGAAAGCAGATAAAAACAGTGAGAGGAATTGTTTTCCAGCTTTTACTTTATAGTTCCACTTGAGAGCTGCCAGGTAAACCCCACTTTGGAACACGTGTATTTTTATTGTCAAAGCATACCAAAAGCCATTTTTTTTCTCCAAGGACACTTATATCTGTTTCTGTTATATTAATTCATTTTTATTTCTAGTGTTACTTTTTTCTTGCAACTTTTGTGCTTTGCTTGTATTTTTTGTTTTTTCTCTCTTTTCAGTGACTTCCTGTCATCTTTTGAAAAGTCACTTACATTAAGCATCTTCTGCGCTTTTCCTTCCTGTCTCTGTGTCTCTGTTTTTGTCCAGTTGTGTGTCCTTCTATTTTTCTGCCCTGCCCACTGCTTTCCCCCCAGTTTGTTGTCTTGTGTTTCTGAGTTACTGCTGAAGACTTTTCTTGTTCCTGTTTTGTGCAGTGTTTTAAGTTACTAGTTTTATATAAACAGTTCATACCAGGGGCCTTGAAGTTGCTCCCTAAATGGAATGTAATCACCATTAATGTTAGCAGTTACTTCTGACAGAGAGGTTGTGTTTTTGGTAGTGTTTGTGCGCATGCGTTTCATTCTGTCTGTAAGTGTGGGATTTCAAAAAGTTCTGAATTAATTCTGGTGAACTTTGTAGAGTGGGGTGATGTTAAAACTCCATTAAAATTTCCACCAAGGTCTTCAAGGGCAGCGTAACTATTTGTTGGTCAAAAATTGACAAAAAGCCTTAAACTTAAAAACTATGAGTGTTTGACTTCTTATCTCTCCTTCAAGGTCAACAGATTAATCCGAAGGTCAAAATGATTCTATATTAATTAGATGTAAAGCTATTTAATTCTTACTCCCATAGTTTGTAATTACAACATACAGGCATAAGGCATATAGGGAATGATATATTGGGAATTTAAATATCACATTACTTTGGTTCTCTTACCTCTTCTTCAAGGTCAAATAAGGTCAAACTTTCATGAAATGCCTTTTATTTTTAAAACATTAGACATGATTTACATCCAAATATCATGTCACCTTTGACCTCTGACCTCACTTTTACATTTCTGGCTTCCTTTCAAGTTGATCCCAAAATGTGTCATACCTTTAAAGAGAACCTTGACTAGAGAATGAGCTGCCTAGTTAGTCAGGAATATACTGTAGTATCATTTTATATAATAAACTCAAGTTATTCATGTCCAATTATTTAAAAATCAATACCTATTATTAAGTTCTTACTCCTACATAATGTTTATATACCAAATATTCTACTATTGCCTTAAAAGTAAATAAAGCCGAGCAAGTGAGTTTTGAGCTTTGATGTAAAAAAAATGGTCATCATAAAAAACTGTAGTCAACCAACCAACCAACAGGGGCTGTCCCACTGGCTACCGATGATGTCTTATTCCATTGCACTTTTAGCAGCATTTCCATAAACAATAATTAAATTTCATTATATTTTCTTATTCATCCATTTTATGTTGTAAAGGAATGATTATTCACTAGCATTTGAATATATCACCACATGCTCTTTTAGCTGGACTGTGGATATGGGACTCCAGACTGCAAATCTGGTCCAACAAATGGGAGTTTCCCCTTCTGCAAAGAAACTGCCCTGTTCTTGTCATCGTTTTTCCACCACTAACTATTATCTGGTGATATATCCACCAGTCAAAAAAACCCAAACCATGTTTTAGCATTTTTTCCCAGTCAGTGGAAATACAGTATTGTGAAAAAGCCAGCATCATTTCTTTATAACCTGCTTCCAAGGATACAGACTTTATTTTTATGTTATTAGCAGCCTGATGCAAAAACACATAATTTGTTCCCATTTCTTCAGTTGAATCTTTTTTCTTTTTTTTTCTAAGGCTAAAAATAACAGAATTTGACAGGCATAAAATAGCATTTTAGCACCCACAAGATGATTCCCAAAGAGGTTCTTGATAAAAACTTGGCATATCTCATCATGGGTGTGCAGTAGAGGACAAAAGAAGAAGTGGCAGGCCTAAGATTCTATAGCATCTGAGAGTCATGTCATTAAGAATCAGGAAAAATCTCATCAAAGAATATATATAAACAAGAGGTCTTATGAAGTGATAAATCCAAATTTGAAACTTTGGTTCAAATTATACTCAGTATGTATGGAGGAGTTTGGGAGAGAGGACACAGCAAAGAGTGTCTGCAGATATGGTGAGGGGTCTGTCTGCATTTCAGTCAGTGATTTTGAGGGGATCTTTTCAAAATTGATGGAATTATTAATGCAGAAAAATACAATCAGATTTTGAGCCACCGTGCAGATCCAGACAGTACAAACACACATAGACCGCCGACCCCACCACATGCTGTTGAGAACCATTCCTCTAGAAAAAGTAAAAACAGGCAAACAGGCTGAACTACACACCTGAGCAAGTCAAGTCAGAATCAGTGTTAGAGGCAACCACATTTTTACTCTCTAGCTTTTAATTGTGACTGAGTTTTGTTTTGTTCTTTGTGTGTGTTTGATCTACTTTTTACTTTTTTACTATGTGCAGCACTTTGGTCAATCTGTGTTGTTTTTAAATGTGCTTATAAATAAATTGATTGATTGATTGATTGATTGATTGATTGATTGATTGATTGAACCTTAAGATAGCTGTGGTTGATCTGTCCAAAAAAAGTATTATTCCAAAGTATAACATGTACCTTGACCAGAGATGGGGTACAGTAGCATCTTTATGCATCCTGGGATGGTCCAGCTTAAGACTTTTTAATTTGTGGCAGTTCTGAATTTGAATGCATGTTTTTCCAGTAAAAGCACCAGCAGATGTACCTGACTGTACTATTTAAAATGTTGCCCTGGATTGTTTTCTGCCTTACCAGCACTTCTCTTATATAGCTCATATGTAAAGTACACTGTAAAAAAAAAAAATTGTAATATAAAAGTATTTTACTGTGTATTTTACAGTTTTGTACTGTTTTTCTAGAATATCATTAAATTTACATAAATAGACTGTGATTTTACATTTCAAATGTAAAATAACTTAAAATCACTGTAAATGTAATAAAACATAATTTTCCTGTTTTTTAAATATATTTGTCTGTACATATGCATATTTAGATTGTTAAAAGACATTCACAAATGTATCATAATTCCACAAATATTCGTCCGTTATTTGAAAGATTGAACTGTTAAATTCAAATGTAATGCTATGGAAAAATATATAAAATGATTCTTATAAACTCTTTTTACATCAAATAATGTTATTTAGGGCGAT
This sequence comes from Oreochromis niloticus, assembly GCF_001858045.2. Taxonomy (NCBI): domain Eukaryota; kingdom Metazoa; phylum Chordata; class Actinopteri; order Cichliformes; family Cichlidae; genus Oreochromis; species Oreochromis niloticus. Next base: position 36,437,080 of record NC_031981.2, on the reverse strand, counting down.
TGTGGCTCAAGAGTTGGCAGTTCGTCTTGTAATCAGAAGGTTCCAGGTTCGAGCCCCGGCTCGGACAGTCTCGGTCGTTGTGTCCTTGGGCAAGACACTTCACCTACCACCTACTGGTGATGGCCAGAGGGGCCGATGGCGCGATATGGCAGCCTCGCTTCTGTCAGTCTGCCTCAGGGCAGCTGTGGCTACAGCTGTAGCTGCCTCCACCAGTGTGTGAATGAGTAGTGGAATTGTAAAGCGCTTTGAGGGTCACGAAAAGCGCTATATAAATGCAATCCATTATTATTATTTAAACCAACTGTTAACTTTATTATTCTGTACATTTAAGTATTATTATTCATATTGCCGCATTCATTGACCTTGTTTATAGGTAATTTCATTGTTTAATCACATTAAAATGTTCCTAATGTAATGTTTAACAGCACTTGAAAAAGGCAAAATCCCATGTAAAATTAGGGCAACAAACTGTATTGTCATTACTGAAAATAACCGTATTTTTATGAGAAAGTTATTTTCTGTTATTTTCTGGTATTATTTTGGCGCCCCAGCTGCCGGAATATTACTGTTTTTTTAGGATATTTTTGTTTTTACAGTGTACAAATGTTCCTCTGCCCACAATAAACAAATATTTAGTTGATCATACCCCGGCATATTTCAACAAAAGAGTGGTTGTTGATTTTAGGAGAGTATTAAAAACCTTATCCTTTCACTCATTACAGTACAACCTTAGTACAACCCCATTTCAGATTGTTTTTTACAGAAGGTAAACCATAGACTGTATATTACAGATGGACATAGACACTGTGACATAACCCACAGCAAGTGGGTTGTTTTGAAGCCTTAAGTTTGGCATTTTGGCTGTTTCTCCCAGCAGTCTTTCCAAACAAACCATATTTGCTCAGACTTTTTCTAGTTTAACTGGGGCCCTCGGAATCTAAGATGTAGCTCTTGGGTATTTTGCAGTTTTTCTAAGTATTGCACAATCTTACCTTGGGTTGGATTTGCAAGAATGTCCACTTCTGGAAAGATTATGGCACTGAATTTAGACACACCTGAATGCACCAGCTGCTACTTTTCCTCTTAATTTCTATTAAGAAATCAATAGAAATTAAGGAACAAGTGAGGATGTGCTTAATTTTTCAAATGTTATTTTTAGTAAGGACTATAGATACACTGTAACCTTGGGATGCATTGCACACAAACAGATGCTAACAGAGTTTGTGAAACTAAAAGTTATTGAGTTGATTTTATTCACTGAGAAAACCTTTCGTACAGTTAACCAGACAACAAGCATAAAAAATGTCAGAAAAAATTAATGAGAAAGCTCCAGGAAGCATCAGCGCTGTAAGAATAGCTAAGAAGTTCAATTTTATTTATATAGCGCCAAATCACAACACAGCACAAATCACAACTGAACTTCTTAACTCAAGGCCCTTTATATTGTAAGATAAAGACCCTACGATAACACAGAGAAAACCCCAACAATCATATGACCCCTTATAATCAAGGGCTTTAGTGACAGTGGGAAGGGAAAACTCCCTCTTAACAGGAAGAAACCTCCAGCAGAGCCAGGCTCAGGCTATTTACTCTCAAATATAGAGAAAGAAGAAGAAGAAGAAGAAAAAGAGGACTCCCAACCTTTCCTAATAAGTCAGAGGTTTGTTCCTTAATTTTAAAATGAGCTGATGGTTTTTTCAGCAGTTTGAATAGCTCTTGTAACATCTGTAAATACACTGTAAAATGGGGTTGGAGTGGATAAATCCCTAAAGAGCAGCAAGCCTCAAAAGTAGCACAGATCACATGCTAGCCAGAATTCACAGTATGATTCAGGTTTGTTACTTTCATGCAATTCATTTTACATGCTACAGTAGATCTTAGAGTTCCCAGACTTAATCCTTAGTTAGTCCTGCTCTAATATTGGGCATTTCAACATGGCACATAGAGTGACTCGTATTTGGAACCAGCCCCAACAGCCCCCCACAATCACGGAAATAGAGTAACTTCATGGCCCGGCATAGATACCAGCCGCCAATCTCCCTTTGATTTGAAAAATATAATTTCTCTGACCAGTTTCTGGAGTTTGCAGATGAATCAGTTGCAAAAAGGACACTGTACCAAAATTTCCTTGTGTTTGCTTAGATTTCTAGCTGGTTGCCAATTACTCTCTGAGCTGTACTGAGACCTGGAAACATGCGACCCAAACCTGAAAGAGAGAATGTTTGCTTTAAAGCAGAAGTTGTGCCTTACTACTGCAACCAACATATTTCAAAGGGTGCAGATTTTATTTTGAAAGTCATTGGTGTCTTTTTCCACTTGGTGAGGAGTTTGTAAGTTTTTGCAGAGAAGTCGGCGTCTTCCATGCAAGCTACTGGTGACCGAGGCTACCAACAACTGCAAGGAGGCTTTGCAAGCAATTTCACCCTAGCAACCGCCAACAAACGTCACTGACGGCTATCTAGGCCTGTGCGACTAGGGCCTAAGTTAAAACCTGGGTAATTGATTTTTAACAATCCATTTTAAAAGTTACTTAATAACAACAGATATACTATACATCTTTGAAACTTGTGAATGTTTTATAGGGGCTGAAGCTATTCAGCTCTTGAGCCAGATAAGAGTGCTGTTCTTGCTAGAAGTAATTATATTACTGCTTATTGGAGAGGAATAACGTCACAATTTTTGCACACTGTCAACACGTTATTTTTCATTTGATACATAATTAGCTGCTGAAGCTTGCAGGCGTGCTTCCTCTCAGTCACACGGTGTCCTTCCTCTGTTAATAATAGAGTGGGGGGTTGGTGAAACTTTAATTTTCAACTTGAATGCATTTGCAGTAACTAACTGGTGTGCATTCCCCTCCTCACACAGTCAGCTCACTGTCAGTGTGTGCAAACAAAGCAGGACTCTTCATAGACTTAACACTTGATAGTTCTGTTGAATTGTCATTAACAATATGATAGTGGATTTAAAAAAAGAGAGAAGCCCTGACTGAAGTCCTGCTGCTGTGGCATTTCTGACAACTTCAGAGACCTGCCTAATTAATATGAGCAAGGGTGTGTTTCTTAACCTAGTCCACTTAGAAAACTTTAAAGAACTGCTCTCTTAATATGCCTGACTCACTCTTGTACGCTGCTTTGCTTCCCAGCATGTGTCTTGTCACATGTGCTGGCCCAGATAGGCAGTTTACAGCTAAAATGCTGCTTATTTACTATGGCCTCTTAGAAGTGACACAGTGATGCTTTTTGAAGTTTCTCCCTCTATTTTTGTCTTTCATTCTATTGCTAATGCATTGCTCTACAGAATTTTGTACAAACAAGTATTGGACTATAGTTGGTTATAAGAAAAAATTAAGCTCTTTTTAATTCTGTGAGAAAGAATAGTTAGTTTGACAAGTTGCCTGTGATGTGAACTTTTTCCTCCCATGAATGAATTGGTATTGGCTGAAAGCACTGACCCACACGAAAATGGTCTGCTCCCTGAGCAAAGGGCATCTAACAAGGTAACTCTGACTCCAGGCTTCGCTTTGTGTTCATTTTCCCTTCACTACTTCTCACCATGACATTTTTCTGGTGGCTGTGGAGGTCAGTCATGCATGACACAAGATGATTTCCTAATGAAAATAACCAATAGAAGCTGGATAAGACATAAAGGCATTGATTAGTATTTGGTGCAAAACTGGTCATCCACCACATGATTAGAACTTCATCCACTAACTGAACTATTCGTACGGCACAAATTAAGATGTATCAGGTACATTTTTCTGGTCTTCCATTATCTGGTGTTGCTGATTTAATAGCAACTGTACCTTCAGTTTCCTGTTCATATCTGACAGGAGTGGCACCTGCTGATGTTGCCTACCTCCTTAAGGGTTAAATGTGTTGTACATTCAGATAGGCTCATTGGCATAAATTGACTGTAATGAGTGTAGCCTTTCTGTCAGCATAAATGTGTCTCACCATTCCTCTTTCACCTCCGCCACCAACAAAGAGAACCACCACTCAGTGGATATATTACCCAAAGAGCACAGAGACAATTTAACTGTGCTTCCACTCATTTTCATGGACACAGGTGTATAAAAATCAAGCACCTATAGGCAGACTATTTCTGCAAATATCTGTGGAAGAATGGGTCGCTCTCAGGAACTCAGTGAATTCCAGTGTTATAGGATGCCACCTGTGCAACAAGTCCATTCATGACTTCTTTTGGACTCCCAAATTTGTGGGAACAGTGTGGGGATGGCCCTTTCCTCTTCCAATATGTTCCTAATACACATCAGTGCACAAAGCAAATGTCCTTAAAGACATGGATAAGAGAGTTTGGTGTGGTGTGGAAGAACTTGACTGGCTTGCACAGAGTCCTCGTCTTAAACCTGATACAGAACACCTTTGGGGATGAATTAGAGCAGAGACTGTGAGTCGGGCTTTCTTGTCATCATAACTTAATTATTAGAAATTTCTGTTGCCTTCTTGAACTCACTAATGGGCTTCTGGATGAATGGTCAAGGATTCCCACAAACACACTCCTAAACATAGTGGAAAGCTTTCCCAGAATAGTAGAACCTGTTTTAGCTACAAAGGGTGGCTGGCATCGTGCTAAACATTATGGATTAACAATGGGACTCAAATTCTGCCACAAACACACTTAAAATATAGATCTTGGGCTATTACTCGAACCTAGAGGAAGATAGTACAAAAGCACTGTCATAGCCTGGCTGTAGTGCAGCTTTATAATATTGTAGCGGGTCAGGGCTGTTTTGGGGTTTTGTTATTATAGTTCTGTTTACTGTTGTCATGGCGATGAGTGACGCGCTCTCTCGGCCACTGTTTCCGGTGAGAGAGCGCCTTTTTTTGTTGTTTATGTTTTGGTTGCCGCGCTGAGGAGGGGGATAGCGGCAGTGTTCTGGGCCGGGTAAATAAACGGGTGCTCCCAAAGAAACCTTTGTCTCCTCCGTGACTGAGCTCGCCACATTGGTGTCAGAAGTGGGATTGCTCACCCTCGCCATAATGGAGAGAGACATTCAGAGGCTGGAGCAAGCTGTCGAGGAGAGCATCCGCTGCTTGGGAAGCTGGCGATCGAGGAGAGAGGAAGCGAGCGGCCATGTAAGTCCCCGACGGGTCCCGACGGCGCGAGCGCACCGCGGCGGCGGCCCGTCGCGACAGACGCTAGGGCAATGCTTCATGGGCTGCCTCTGTCGACAGACACACCGAGCCCCCGACAGCGAGCAGTGACGCCTGCAATGCCAGCTAAGGTACCGAAATACAACGGGCTAACCCCGTTGAGAGCCCTACCTCTCACAAGTACGGCTAGCCGCGAGGCATAATGGCTGAAGCGACGAAGAGGCTGCTACACACTTAGCGCTAGCATTGGAAGGAGATGCACTGCAGGTACTCCTTGACCTAGCCCCGTCAGAGCAGCATGAGCTCCAGACCCTCACCATAGCACTCGAGAGGCGATTCGGGCAGCGGCACTCCACTGATCAGAGCAGAGAGCAGCTGACCAACCGGAGCCGTCAGCCGGGGGAGAGCCTGGGCACCTTTGCAGCGGACGTGTTGCTGCATGCTCGTCGTGGCTACCCGGAGTTCCCAGCAGCAGCCCGTGAGGAGCTTAGCCTGCATGCTTTTCTGCGAGGACTTTTTCCAGAGCGACTACGTCAGCACGTCCGCCTGGCCATGCCTCAAACTCTCCGTGAGGCGCTCCTTGAGGCTGAGAGGGCCGAGCTGGCGTTCACCTCGCAACCTAACCAGCAGGTGCCCCCTCCAAACTGCCCCCAAATCAGAGTCACAGACTGCGACAGGGAGGGGGAGGTCGCCGAGATATGCCAGCTGCAACCCTCGGTGCCCCGGAGGCGTCTCCGTCGACCGACCGACCGCTGCTACCGGTGTGATGAGCCTGGCCACGTGGCGCGTGACTGCCCAGCACCTGCCCCGAAGACCAGGACTACGCAGCCTCAGGGAAACGGGGAGGGAGCGGTGTAGTGAGGGGACCACCACTCCAGCTTCCTGCCCCCCTCCAAGGACGATGCACGGTGGTGGGCCGAGTTGGGCACCTCAAGGAACTCTACCTGAGCTGCTGTGTTGAGGACCTGCCATGCCAGGCCCTGGTGGACACGGGGTCCACCATTTCCCTGATACGACCTGGCGTGCTCCCTGGAACGTCCAGGCCATTGGTGAAGGGTTGGTCGCCCACCGACACCCAGCTGATGACAGTGACGGGTGAGAGGGCTGATATGCGGGGGAAGAAACTGTTGTGGGTCCGAGTGAAGGATCTGGAGCTGGTGCACGACTTCTGGCTTGCTGACATTCAAGACCAGTGCATCATCAGCCTTGATCTGCTGACCCGCTGGGGGGCCTGCGTCGACACCGCAAAGCGGGCTATCACTCTTGGCACAGAGACTCTTGCCCTCCAGTGCGGTCAGAAGCAGGGAGCGGAGCGAACCCGAGCCAGACGAGACAGGCGTCGGGCGGCTGCCGCTCAGCAGATTTCGGGTGCCGGTGGCTCCGGGTCATCTCTACTCACCTCAGCCCCGGCCTCTCAGCCCGACACATCTCCCTCGACCGAGACAACTGAGGCTGTTGGTGACCTGTGGCAGCGCAGCAGCATAGGTCTCAACGTTGACCAGCGCCAGCGGTTGAGGTGCCTCCTGGACGAGAATGTGGACATCTTTGCTGCCAGTGACAAAGACTGCAGGCAGACGGGGCTGGTCCAGCACACCATCGACACCGGCTCTGCTCAACCCATCCGTCTGCGCCCACACCGGCTGCCCCTCTCCAAACGGCAGGTGGCAGAGGAAAAGATCCGTGAGATGGCTGCGGCTGGGGTGATCGAACCGTCCAACAGCCCATGGGCGGCACCCGTGGTCCTGGTGGGGAAGAAGGATGGCAGCCCGAGGTTCTGCGTGGATTTTCGCCGTCTCAATGCAGTCACCAAGAAGGACTCGTACCCGCTTCCACGGATCGACGAGGCCCTGGATTGCGTTACCGGCTCCAGCTGGTTCAGCTCCCTCGACCTACGCAGCGGCTACTGGCAGGTGGAGCTAGCCCCAGAAGCAAGGCCTAAGACTGCATTCACCATTGGACAGGGGCTGTGGCAGTTCAGGGTCATGCCATTTGGGCTCTGCAATGCGCCAGCGACGTTTGAGAGGCTGATGGAGAGGGTGCTCGTGAACATCCCTCGTAGCCGCTGTGTTGTGTACCTGGATGACCTGTTGGTGCACGGTGGCGACTTCGACAGTGCACTGTCTCACCTGAGCGAGGTCTTCAGCGCCATCCGTCGAGCTGGGCTGCAGCTCAACCCTGCGAAGTGCCGGCTGTTGGCGAGAGAGACTACGTTCTTGGGCCATGTGATCAGCGCTCAAGGTATCGCCACTGATTCCGCAAAGGTGGCTGCGGTCCAGGACTGGCCGACTGCCTCAAACGTCAAAGAGCTGCGGAGCTTCCTGGGCCTAGCCTCCTACTACCGTCGGTTCATAAAGGGGTTCGCGACGATAGCCAGCCCCCTCCACCGCCTGACTGACAAGGGCCAGCCGTTTGGCTGGGGTGATGCCTGCGCTGCGGCTTTTGCACAGCTGAATGAGGCCCTCACCAGAGCCCCAGTTCTGGCCTACCCCAACGCCCGGCAACCTTTCATTGTGGACACTGACGCTAGCAATGTAGGAGTCGGGGCAGTCCTTTCCCAGCAGGGCGAGGCCGGAGAACGAGTGGTGGCATACTTCAGCCGTGCTCTGGGGCGAGCCGAGAGGAACTACTGCGTGACCCGGTGGGAGCTGCTGGCCATAGTGCTAGCGGTGCGGCACTTCCGGCCATACCTGCACGGTTGCCGGTTCCTCCTGCGCACTGACCATGCATCTCTGACCTGGCTCCTGAACTTCAAACACCCAGAAGGTCAGGTGGCCCGCTGGCTGGAGGTCCTTCAGGGCTACGACTTCAAGATCCAGCATCGGGCAGGTCGGCGGCATGGCAACGCTGATGCCCTCTCCAGACGGCCCAGCATGGCCGTCGAGTGCCGCTACTGTCTGCGACAGGAGGAGCGGGCCCAGGAGGCGCTGGGGGTGGCTACTGCTCAGGCCACAGCCAGCGGAGGGGGTGGCTCCCACTGACAACGCAGCAGCTGAAGCGGGAGCAGGAGGCCGACGCGACGTTGGGTCAGGTGGGGGCCTGGCTGGAGGCGGCGCAACGCCCAGACTGGACGGGGGTGTCGGGTCAGGAGGCCGAGGTGAAGGCCTACTACTCCCAGCACAACAACCTGGAGCACAACAACCTCCTGTACCGGAGATGGCGGGTCCCCGGTCAGGGCAGAGATCTCCTGCAGCTGTTGGTGCCTCGGTCACTGTGGTCGCAGGTGCTTGAGCTTGTCCACGGCTCGGTGGGGGCAGGCCACTATGGGACCGCCAAAACTCTCCACCGCCTCAGGGGACGGTTCTACTGGCCTGGCTGTCGACGGGATGTGGAACTTCACGTGGACTGCTGCGACACCTGCACGGCCCAGAAGGGCCCCACTCAACGCTCCACTGCCCCCCTTCAGCAGTACTTGGTGGGGGCCCCGATGGAGCGAGTGGGAGTGGACGTCCTAGGGCCTTTCCCCGTTACGGAGTCAGGGAACTGGTACGTGCTGGTGGCGATGGACTATTTCACAAAGTGGCCGGAGGCCTACGCGGTGCCGGACCAGAGTGCGACAACGACGGCAGAGAGGCTGGTGGAGGAGATGTTCGCCCGTTTTGGGGTCCCAGCTGAGCTCCACAGTGACCAGGGGCGCAACTTCGAATCGAAGGTCTTCGGGGAGATTTGCCGGCGGCTGGGGGTGGAGAAGACAAGAACCACATCGCTCCTCCCGCAAAGCGACGGCTTGGTTGAGCGTTTTAACCGTACACTGGCTACCCAGCTCGCCATTCTCACCAGCCGCCACCAGCGGGATTGGGACTGACATCTGCCCCTGGTCCTTTGGTCGTATCGGACTGCGGTTCAGGAGTCCAGCCAGTGCACGCCTGCCGCTTTGATGTTTGGGCGGGAGCTCCGGACGCCTGTGGATCTGGTGTTTGGGTCCTCCCCTGAGCCGGAGATTGACGGTGGGCCAGAGATGGACTACTACAGGAGGCTGAGGGAGCGGCTGCAGGTGGTTCACGACTACACCCGCCAGGCCCAGGCCAGCGCTGGAGTACGGCAGAAAAGAGCCTACGACACCAAGTGCCAGGCGGAGGCTTTTGTGCCTGGTGACAAGGTTTGGGTGTACTGCCCGGTTCGCAAGAGAGGAGTGTCCCCCAAACTGTGCAGTCACTGGCAAGGGCCGGCGGAGGTCGTGGAGCGGCTAACAGAGGTGGTGTACCGTATCCGCATGCCGGACCCGGGGCGCATGGTGGTGTTGCACCGGGACAGGCTTTCACCGTATCGACTGCTCGCTCCAGCGGACGCCGGGGCAGGGGATGCTGATCCAAGTGACTTTTCCCCCGCCGGTCGAAACCGGCCGGTGCGCCAGAAGAAGGCACCCGGACACTTACAGGACTTTGTGTGGGGTAATGGGGCTGTCGGGGACGACTGACCCCTTAGGTGGGGGCTATGTAGCGGGTCAGGGCTGTTTTGGGGTTTTGTTATTATAGTTCTGTTTACTGTTGTCATGGCGATGAGTGACGCGCTCTCTCGGCCACTGTTTCCGGTGAGAGAGCGCCTTTTTTTGTTGTTTATGTTTTGGTTGCCGCGCTGAGGAGGGGGATAGCGGCAGTGTTCTGGGCCGGGTAAATAAACGGGTGCTCCCAAAGAAACCTTTGTCTCCTCCGTGACTGAGCTCGCCACAATATATTTATTAATGCTAATTAGATGACATCATTATCAGAGGTAGAATTTGTAATAATGTCAAAAGTGCAGCCTGATATTAACCTCTCAGACTAAACATTGTTCCCAAACACTAACTGTGAAGGCTTCATCAGGAGGAGAAATGCCACCATCTTCTCAAGGTCACCTGGTAGAGCAGCGCAGGAATGCTCCCCATGGCCATCAGACTGCAAATTGCCACGAAAAGTCTCCTGTCCGCATAGCAACGCTTCCTAATGGGCTGTTTAATGAGACCATCAAATGCAAATGGGACCTTAGTTGTGAGTCTTGAGCACCCAGGCAAAGCATTCTGCTTCAGAGTGTGTGGGGGTGAATATTCCACCTCTGCAATTTTCCATTCAGCTAGTAGACATAACACTTGGCTCCAGAGTGATTACTGTGGGAAGCACAGACTGGTGTTATTGCACAATGATAAGCACTGCTGTCACAGTAATCATAAAGGAAGACTCAAATCCCAGCTGATCAATAGCTAGCATCTTTCTCAGTAGCCTATTTGTGTGTGTGTGTGTGTGTGTGTGTGTGTGTGTGTGTGTGTTGTATCTCATTTGTAATATTTACCAGTTATAATTCTTGACACAGTAATCCACCATCTGCTCACAGTCTGTTTAGAGTCAGCCTTCTATTTTTCTTACCTGGGGAAAAAAATGCCTCATCGAGTCTGTATAGATAACCTCCCCACTGGAAGCTTTGCCAGGCCAGGAGCTCTTGTTCACTTCCATCATGTATGAAGGCACAGACATGAATATTAATTTATTATGTTAATTATTTTTATGTTCATTATATCACTGTATATAGTAAGAAATGGCAACAACAGCTGTTCATAAACATCAAACAAATAAAATAAAAGTTCAGTACCCATCTAGTACTGAAGGTTGCCTCTTGGTGTGTTGGCATGCTAACACTTGCTTATTAGCTCTATTAACACTATGTAACACTATGTACAATTTTCAATTTTATTTATACAGCACCAAATCACAACAACAGTCGCCTCAAGGCACTTTATATTGTAAGGTAGACCCTACAATAATATATACAGAGAAAACCCCAACAATCATATGACCGCCTATGAGCAAGCCCTCTGGCAACAGTGGGAAGGAAAAACTCCCTTTTAACAGGAAGAAACCTCCGACAGAACCAGGCTCAGGGAGGGGCGGGGCCATCTGCTGCGACCGGTTGGGGACAGAGAAGGAAGACAGGATAAAAGACATGCTGTGGAAGAATACAGATGTACAGATGATAATGCTCAGAAGATCTCTTGAAGTTAGGTAAATGGGTAAAATAACACAATAACAGCTATATCCATTAAATATCTAAGAAATATTATCTTAACCTGACTTGTTATCGGCATTGCTGCTAATAATGACCTCTTATTACTTATTTAGGTCACTCTAAATGGACAGCAGCTAATGGTTAAAACACAACTCTACATTACAAATAACTGTGGACAAAAAAACTGATATAAAATGTATGCATTTCCAACATTTCTCAACAGTTTGTAACTATAAGCCAAAAATGGACTTTGTATGCCATGTTTCTGTCTGTATATCAACTTCTTGGCAAGTAGTGAACAAAAATTAGGTATTTGAATTAGGTTTGTACCCAGAAAACAACCTTAACTGCATGTTAATTATTCTTTCCATGACATCAAGGTAAACTAAGTCCAACATGTTTTCGTGGATTTTCACAATTATACTTTCAGGACGTTTCAGGAAACAAACCCTGACACAGGGTTATGTACAGGTCAGTCTTGGTAAACAAAAGTTATTTTTAGAGGTTGTAATTCTCAGTTTCAATGGTTTTTGCTCTTTGGCTCTGCAGGATGGAACTGATGACACCACTGTCATCGAGTGCAAAGATGTCACTCGACATCTTCATGGAAGCTGTAAGGAGAGATGGCCTTCGACGAGGCATATTTAAATATTAATGGCAATTAAAAGCTCCCTTTTCCCCAGCTTTCAACATCCTCTCTTTCCCACAGGAATAATAGATATTACTGGCCTGATGAAAACCTGTTATTTGCTGAATGAACAAGCAGGAGGTAATGAAGATGGTGCTATGTTATCAGCAGCAGCCCTATAGTTTATTAATGGATGCTTCAAAAAAAGACAAAACCAAATGGACTTTTGGAAAAATGAAATAAATTTTTTCTATATAATATTTGGACAAAGTATCTGCAAACTTATTCAGATGGATACCAAAAACCACAAGGCAAAGCCAAGCTGACTGAACACTTATCTCATTAACATGAGTGACAAGCATCCACCACAAGAATTCCACCCACTAAGGGCAGGAAAGGTTGAATTGTAGGACATGCAGATTTTTATTATATTAAGGTTTGCCTTGAAAACTACATAGTGAAATATGTGGGGATATGGCCAAAGTTGAACTTTTAACAGCTTCATAGACAATAAATTAAATTCATTTTATTCTTAGTAATTAACTTTATTTGGTTCATTAATGGAGATTGAGACTCAACCTTACAAGCTTAACAATGGAATTGTGCCTGAATTAAAAAAACAACAAAGAAACTTACACACAGATCAGAGTGTGACCACAGGGTGCAGAGACTCACCTAAAAGGCAACGAGCACATCTCCCCCAAATCCAAAATCTCAACAATAGCAGGGTGGTAGCACAGTCTAAAACCTAAAAATGACATAATTTGGTAGTGTTATAATAAGCCAAGAGATCACCAAAGTCATAGATAGTTCATCTCAGGATTTCGCTAAGTTCTAGAGCTATTAGGACTATTGATAAAGTGAGTGACAAACTCACTCACTGTATTGGGGTGGGGGTGGATGAATGGGTCAACAAAACATTGATCATTTTCTTCCATTTATTTAGGGTTATAAATTGAACAGGTGGAACATATGCCAGCTATCATGAGGCAAAAGGCAGGATACACCCTCGAAGGTCAGCAGTCTGTGACAAGCAGGCAACCATTTACACGTTTATATCTATGGTCAGTTTAAACTCCAATTAACCAAACTTTGATCTCTCTTTCATCAGTAACCAGGTTGCGTTTGTGCTTACAGTACTGTGCAAAACTGGACCCACCCCTCTTTTTTTGATATTTGCACTTACCCTTCATGACACAACCCCAAAGTCAACATTTGGTATGACCACCTTTATTTTTCAGCACAGCCTGAACTCTCTTAAGCAAGTTACAGTGTAATTTTGTCTTGAAGGACTTTACAAAACTCTTCTTTGGATGTTGGCTTTGGTTCTGTTATCTCACAAGATGATCCAATCCTGCTTCAGTAATGTTGAGCCCTGGTCTCTGGGGTGGCCAATCCATGACCGATGTTCCATTATGCAAGTATGCTTTTACTCCATTGGCAGTGTGTTTGGAATCATCAAGCCATGGACAAACAGATACTTTCCAGATGTTATTCCATAGTGGATCAAAATCTGACTGTACTCTGTGTTCCTAATTCTATTTAGAAAGGCAGCCCCAAACCATGATAGAGCCTCTACCATGCTTTACACACAGCTGTAGACTCTAATTGCTGTACCTCTCTTCAGACCTCCTGTGTACAGATTGATGATAATTTAAACCAAAAAGTTACATTTGGATTGATCACTTTCTGTTACCACTGATTTTTAGTCCAGTTGCCTTAATAACAACGGTTTCTTGACAGCTACTTGACCACTGAGACCAATCCTGATGAGGCTGTAGCAAAAAGCAGATGGATCAGTGGAAAGGCCAGAATCATCTCTTAGGTCCTGTGTCAGGCCTTTGCTGTTTTTTTCCTATTTCTCTCAGATATTGTTCATCTGCTATAGATGTTTTATTACAGCTATCTCTTCTTCGCACTGAAGACCATGTTGACATACATTAGGTTTTCAAATAAATACTATTTAGTGGCTGTCAGACTGTGTTATCTTTGGCATATTTTGTAGATACAATGAAAGAAATGGGAACAAATTACAAATTCAGTTTATTTGTTTATTTATTTTTTGGCAGGCTGCTAGTAACAATGTTCCTAGAGATAGGAGACAGAACATTGGTCCATCCCTTGATTAAGGTGCCCTTTTTAATACTTGAATCAAGGTGGAGGGGTGGTCTTAAACCAAGTAAAGAAGGTGTTTAGCTTCTCGGTGAGTTTGAGGCTGCTATTGGAGGATGGGGGGCTTTGGCCTTTGCAGATGGTGAATGCTTGGATGCCACGCCACACTTGGTGGGGGTTGTTCTCAGTGAAGAACCCCCCCTGTTCTCCTCCTGTAGGCCTCCTTTGCCTGTTTAATGCACTCCTCTGGCAGTGCTATACAGAGAAGTACACAGTGCACAGCCTGAAGGCTGAGTTACAAGTTCTGATCACAGCCTGGACTTCACTTGTCATCCAAGGTTTTTGGTTAGGAAAAACTGGATGCTTTTGGTCACTGTCACATAAGAGACAAACAAACAAACAAAACAAAAAACAAAACATTCCTCTGAAAATGGTAGGAATAAAGGCTAGATCGAAAATGAGCAAAAAAAAAAAAAAGTAACCAATTCAGAAAGCCTCAAGAATTATTGTTCATGACAAAAACTGTTTCTGTTTTGGAAGCAAAATACAAATAAATGTGGCATGACTCAAAACTTGCACAGTAATGTGCTAGAATTATAGCCACATCATTCTCCAATAGTCTTATTTTGCAGGTACGGACACACATTCATTCATGATTACCTAATTCTGATTGATGCACAGAGGTATAAGAGTTATAAAGTGAGTGAAAACATTGAGTAGACCCTTAAACAAGCCCATTATTTCTGATATTTTTTTCTCTGCTTTATACTTCTTTGGTCAACCAGGCTGCCCACATCTTTACAAGACAGTTTTTATTCCACTACAAATGCTTCTATAGGACAACCTTTGTCCTCGCCTTGCTCATACTGCATCAATAAGACAAAGCCGAACCCTGGGGATGAGTTTTATCTTCTCACTCATTGCTCTGTCCCTTCTCCAAATGGCTCTGCTGACAGGACTTGTGATGGGTGTAATCCACTGGTCTCCTGACAGACTGGATCCTGGCCTGCACTCCCCATCTACCACCACAGAGCACAATGGGAATTTCAGTTTGATCTGCCAGCCAAGATTTTCATCACAAACTAGCGCTATAAAAACCACCTTGACTTGTGGCAGCAGAGGAGCTCAATCACTACTTGTTAGATTTTCTGTCTCGGCTTCTACTTGTCCTGTGGTGATTTACAGCTGGGCTTAAGATCACATTATGAGGAACGTGGCACATCCCTCAGAGGACGGCAGGAGGTTAAAGTTATGATGCTGCATCAGAATCAAGCATTATCATGAAATATCACATCTTGGGTTCAACACATGCAGCGGCACACACCGCAGCTGAATTGGAAGATCTGGTGGTGACATCTGGGTATCCTGTGAACACACACGTAGTCAGCAAATTGGAGGAAAAATAGATCGAGTTTGGCAGAAGATATATAAGAGGGAGAAGCAACTGGCAGGTGCGTGCCATCCGGAGCTTACACAAGAAGCTTGATAAATACTTAACTGGCTTGTAGCACATGGCATAAACCCCTGTTGGGTAACAATCAGTGAATAAGGCACGGGGGGCTGACAGCAGGGTGCAGGTCAGGGACGAGGAAGAGGGGGTAATGGTTCTGAGAGGTTACATCTACTGTGTCACATCCTCTGCCTGTCCTCTCCCTGTTTGTCTCTGTGCAGAGCTTCCAGCTGTGATCTTCGGGACATTATTCTGATGTTGCGTCACAGCCTCATGTCTGCACCACGATGATCACCAGATTCTCTGCGGCAGCACAACAAACCTAACAGCTACAGAAACTAAATAAGAAAAGCCACATGTAATGATCATGTAATGTACGCTTTCCACTTAAAACCAAATTCCCAAAAGTAAGTATCTATCTATCTATCTATCTATCATAAAAGGAGTTCCTAGGTATTTTAAAAATGCCAATAAAACAGGTATCCAGGTAAAAAGAGCAGCAGCTCTGTTTCAAAGATGATTGGGGAGAACCGAGGACAAACAGACAAAAAGAAAGCTTCTTATGTTCTTGTCATGGCCTCTGGTTTTGGTCCCAGGGCTTTTGGATCCCTTTTTATTATTAAATGTTTTCTGTCTGTTTTCACATAAGGTTTGTTGTTTGTTTTAGGTTAAGCTGTTTATTCCAGCACTGATTTCATCATTCCATAATAATTCTCAGCATTAGTAATGCTGAGAATTATTTCTTATGACATATATTGTACTGGTGTTTAGATTGCCTTGCTGTTCAAGCATTCATTTTGAATTCTTGGTTTAAAATTCTGTCAGGGGCTGGGTCTGCGACCCAGTGTTTTGTTTTATTTTGTATTGTTGATCTCTTGTGTTAATATTATGTTAAAATCATGTGCTAGTATTCTTATTCTTATTATTAGTTTGTCTTGGCTGAGTTTTAGTCTGGTTTGTTTTTTCTATGCTTCCTCATCTATGTAGGTTCCCCTTGTGTCTCTCTCCTCCGTGTCCCTCTCCCTCTCTCATTCCCTCTGTCTCTTGTGTGTCCCAGTTCATGTCTCTTCATGTTTCCTGTTTTATTTTGAAAGTCTTTTTTCTATGTTCATTGTGCTTAGTTTTACTTTTCCCTGTGACGTCATGATTATTTGTGTCAGCTGTGTTTTCCCAGGTGTTTCCACTTCCCTTATTACCCTTCTGTGTATTTAAATCCTCTGTCTTCCTCTGTTCAGTGTTGCAGTGTTATCTCATGTCATGTCACAGTAAGTTTCAGGATTGTTTTCATGCATTTGTTCAGGTCCCTGTTCATGTTTCGAGTCATAGTTTTCACAGGTGCACATTCAGATTCACGTCACGGTCATGTCAATGTGTTCATGTTGAGTTTAGTTTATCCCAGTTCAGGTTTTAGTAGAGTCTTGCCTTTGCTTAAAACTTCAGTTCATCTCTCTAGTGTCTGCTTTTGGGTCCGTTTCACAAACACACCGGTGTACCCCGCCGTGACAAATTTAGTCTATTATCTATATTTCTTGTGTGTTTAGTTCTCTCAGTCTTTCCCTGTCTGTTCCTCCATCGGTCTTCACCCTATGTGTTCATACGTTTGTCAAGCATACACTTACACATATACTGCTTCCAAGGAGACTGACTTTGTATGTTTCATGTTTACAGTGGTCTTGAGCAATAGTTCTCCAGGCTTTTATTGGCTTCTTTTTCACTCATTTTCAGTGAAAAGTGTTTGTTTGTGTGCTTGTTTACTAAGGTGCTTAACACTGATATATGAATCATTCAATTAAAAAAAATCCACCTAACTAAAATGATAAACCAGTGTTATATCTACATGCACTACAAGGATGACAGCTTAACACAGAAACAAATTATGTTTTGCAGCATGTCACAAAACACATGTTGTTGTTGTTGTTTTATAACAAATGCTGAGGGTAACACAGTTTGACAGGCAACTAACGTTTTTGCACCAACAGTGTTATTCATACCTTATTGTTGTATAAAGCACTTTGAGTGCTCAGTTAGAGTAGAAAAGCGTTACATAAGAACTGGTCCATTTACCATCTTATAACCCCACTGAGAAACCTAAATAGCAGTAAAGGTAATGACTAACTGATGAACATAGTCTAACATTTAGAATAGAATAGAATAGAATAGCTTTTTATTGTCACTGTTACAAGAACAGTGAAAGGCAGTTTGGCATCTCTCCATGTGTGTGGAGTACACAATAGCGTAAGTATTTACACAATGACAGACAAATTTACATTTACACAAGAAAGATATGTTGTTACACATACACCTGCAAACATACACGCACATACATACATGTATGTATATATACATATTTGCATCCGTATATATACATATTTGCATCCGTACATGCACACATATTTCCACATACACCAGGGGTGTCCAAACTTTTTTCGCTGAGGGCCACATACATAAAAATATAGGAGGGGCTGGGCCACTTACTAGAAATTAGGTATATAACCTTAACTGTAGTGTATTAAAAATCACTTAAAAGTGGTCAAATGTGTTATATTGTTGAATTAAAGACAAAACTGCCTTCATCACAGCTTTTCATAAATGGATCTTTATTAATTTATTCAGAAAAAGCTTTGGTAGCTCATTCTCAGAACAGCAGCAGATTTCTTCTTGGACAGAAGATTTACAGCACAGAGAAAAAACAATAAAGGGGAAAATGGGACGGGGACATTTCAAGCTTGTTATTTAAGTTCTTAGGCTTAGCAACACACCTATTAACGTTCGTTTGAAACGGTTATCAACATTAACAGACTGCACTGGACTTAATAACAGGAGTCCATATAATTTTAGTAAATTATTCTGGAGTATCAGCTGCACTGGGTATGTAAATCGGGCCATCCAGCTGCGGTGCTGGTCCGACGCCACTCGTGGCAAAAATCCGGACAAATGTCACTTGATCAAGGAGCAGATCTGCATCAGATGAGATCAGCTGACTTTGCGTGTGCGTGCGCTGTGCACAGCGGTGTGTACTCTGTGTGTTAACAAGAAAAACGCATATAAGAAAGTGGTGCGCAAAAGCAGGGTAGTGACAGAATTGATGCGCATTATTGATATTTGAAGCATGTGTACCTGCACATTAACACACGGGTACTGTGGAATATATTTTTACTCACCTAAAGCGCTCGTGCTCTCGTCCACTCCCCGCAAAACAATTAGCAGCTGTGCGGCGTCTGTGGCATCGGTGCTCTCATCGCATGCGATGGAGTAAAAATCAAAAGCACAGCTTTATCAGACAGTTGCAGTTTAATGTTGGCTGACAGTCTTCAGTGCGTGGCACAACTGTATTTCTGGACATGCTGACGTTGTTGAAGTCCTGCACTTTTTCCGGGCACATTATTTCGGTGACTTTAACGAGGCAGCGTTTTATGAGGTCTCCATCTGAAAAAGGCTTGCCATGTCTTGCCATGAGTTGGGCGACCTCATAGCTGCTATTGGAGCCTTTTCCTGGACAATTTGAGCACGAAAAAAAATATACTGTTGCTGACCCTGCAGGAGAGCTACCCTTTGCTTTACTTTCTGCTCTCGCTCAGCACCAGTGTAGGATGCATAGGCCTGATGTTTGGTTTCATAATGACGTCGTACATTATACTCTTTCATAACTGCCACAGTTTCAGTGCAGATAAAACAGACACACGTCCCCTTGAATTCTTTGAAGAAATATTCACTCTCCCAAATTTTCTGCATTCACTCAACCTTTGGCTTCTTTGGTTCTGCCATGTTTAGTAACTTGGGGGTAAATTTCTTCTGTGATTGTCCTTTTTGGTGGAGCAACTGCCTTGATCAGCAGCAGCTCCCCCTGGTGTTAAAACTAAGAAGTGCAATACACTCAAGCAAAAGTTGAAGTGCGGGCCATACTCTATTCTATTTATAAGATTACTTGCGGGCCAATTAAAACTGGACCGCGGGCCGCAGTTGGCCCGCGGGCCGGACTTTGGACACGCCTGACATACACGCTTACATCTATATACATACACATACATGCCATCTAACTAGCAGGTGCATTGAGAGGTGCAGTGTGATCAGTGATATTGCACATTGAGTGTGTGGGGGGATGATATTGCACATTGAGTGGGGGGGGGGATGATATTGCACATTGAGTGGGGGGGGGGGGGGTGCTGTTGGAACTATACTAAATAATGTTATAATAAATACAGTTTAAAGAGGTAGGAATGTTGGTTGCATTGAAGTATAAACAAAAATACGATTTATAAATAAGGTGTAATATCCATGAGTGTTGACAGTGCAGTTATCCTCCAATCAGGGTGGAGGTAGGGCATGTTTGACAGCCTGTGGGTAAAAACTTCTGTTGAGTCTGTTTGTCTTCGACCTGATGGACCTGTAGCGTTTACCAGAGGGAAGGGGGGAAAAAAGTGAGTGTCCAAGGTGCGAGGGATCTTTGATGATGATGCTGGCTTTCTGCTGAAGTCTGCCAGTATAGATGTCTCTGAGGGGAGTTAGTGAAGTGCCGATTGCCCGCTCTGCTGCCCTCACCACCCGCTGCAGTTTCCTCTTGTCCTCCGCGGTGCAGCAGTTGAACCAGAGTGTGCAGCAGTAAGTCAGAAGGCTCTCAATGGTGGAGCGGTAGAAGTTTACTAGCAGTCTTTGGGGTAATTGGGCCTGACGTAGTTTCCTGAGGAAGTACAGCCTTTGTTGTGCTTTCCCTACCTGGTGGGAGATGTTTGTGGACCAGGTAAGGTCGGCCGAGATGTGGACTCCGAGGAACTTAAAGCTTTCTACCCTTTCTACCTCCTCCCCATCAATGTAGAGGGTAGAGTGCTCAGATCGCCTTGTTCTTCTGAAGTCGATTACCATCTCCTTGGTCTTGGCTGTGTTCAGATGCAGGTTGTTGTCGTCACACCATTGCTTCGGATGCTGAACCTCCTCTCTGTAGGCTGAATCATCGTTGTTGTCGATCAGTCCTATGATGGTGGTGTCATCAGCAAATTTTATAATGGTGTTACTGGTGTGGATTGGTGAACAGTCATGGGTGAAAAGTGAGTATAAGAGGGGACTGAGGACACACCCCTGTGGGACACCCACATTCAGAATGAGGGTGGAGGAGGTGTGCTCTCCCATTCTTACGTTCTGGGGTCTGTTGCTCAGGAAGTCCAGTATCCAGCTGCACAGTGAGCTGCTGAGTCCTAAGTTGCTTAGTTTATTAACCAGTTTGTGGGGTTGAACTGTATTGAAGGCAGAGCTGAAGTCCACAAATAGCATTCTCACATAGGTGTTACTACAGTCCAGGTGTGTGAGGGCTGTGTGAAGAGCTGTTATTATGGCATCCTCTGTCGACCTGTCTGCCCTGTATGCAAACTGGTGTGGATCGAGGTTTGCAGGGATGGCAGCTTTAATGTGTGACATGATGAGCTGTTCGAAACATTTGGCAATTATGGGTGTTAAAGCAACTGGACGATAGTCATTCAAGCAGCTCACTGTGTTCTTCTTGGGCACTGGAACGATGGTGGCTGACTTAAGGCAGGATGGTACTACAGACTGTAGCAGTGAGAGGTTGAAGATGGTGGTGAAAACCTCTGCTAGTTGGTCTGCACATGCTTTAAGCACTCTACTGGCTACACCGTCAGGACCAGCTGCTTTCCTCGCGTTGACTCTGCGCAGTGTGGCTCTGACCTGGTGCTGCTCCAGCTGGATGGGAGCGTCGTCCCTCTCTGTAATGGCAGGATGGGTGATGGTGTCCCTGTTTTCTTGGTCAAAGCGGGCGAAGAAATGGTTTAGGGTGTCAGGTAAGGTGATGTCTGGGGAGTTGGTTTGTGTGCAACTGTCTTTGTAGCCAGTGAGTGTCTTGATCCCCTGCCACATGTTTCTGGAGTTCTTTGTGTTAAAGTGTTCCTCGATGCGCTGTTTGTATTTGCACTTGGCTTCTTTTATGTCTTTAACCAGAGATTGGCGTGCCTCTTTGTAGACTTGTTGGTCTCCTGATTTGAAGGTGCTGTCACGTGCTCTTAGTAGGGCTCTCACCTCACTGTTGAGCCATGGCTTCTGGTTTGGGAACACTTTAACAGTCTTTGTTGTTGTTACGCTCTCAGTACAGAAGCTGATGTATGAGAGTACGGCAGATGTGTGGCCCTCCAAGTCTGATCCTTCTGCAAATACACTCCAATTCGTGTTATCAAAACAGTCTTGTAGGGCCGTGGTGGCTTCCGCGGTCCACACTCTTACTGATTTTTCAGATGGTTTTTGTCTTTGAATTAGAGGTTTATAAGCAGGGATCAAGGACAGAGAGAGATGATCAGAGAGTCCGAGATGAGGCAGGGGGGTGGCCTTGTAAGCATCTGGGATGTTGGTGTAGACCTGGTCTAGTGTGTTGTTTTCCCTCGTCGGAAAGCTCACGTTTTTAAAGAATCCAGGCAGGACAGATTTCAGGTTTGCGTGGTTAACATTTAGCAGTTAAAGACCTAGATTCTTACCTTCTTACCTAAAAAGCCTTACCTTCTGTATACTACATCTCCAGCACTGAAGCATATGCAGAAAGTTAACAATTACTGAATGAATAATAAAGAAATTGGCATTTAATTAGAATCTGTTGTTGGCAACAGGTAATAAACTTCACAGAATGGGTCAGAGCTGTAGGTACATTTGATGACTGTACCGGACACAAGTGCAAGAAATGCTAATGTTGCTTTGTTGCTGCCTAACGATAATAAGCAAATGTTGGCTGATATTATCTACTAACACTGTATCAGTTTTGTCTCACTGCTCTTTTGTGCATACTGGCATGACTTTATCAGACACTAGATGCCATTATGTCCAATGTTTCCAATCCAATGTTTCTAAGTTTATAAGAAAGAAAAATTGACTAATGAAAAAAAAAATACTTTTTTTTCACTGTCATCTCTACAAAAACACGGAGCTTTCATAATCATCAAAGGACTGTGCTCTTTGCAGGCAGGTTTGACAACACTTAAAAATAGCTCTTCAGTGAAATGAAAAAGCCTCTCTTCCAGAGCTCTGGTTTGTGCCATGAAGCTCCTCTGTAATCCCATTCACCACTGTCACTACAATAAGTTGCCACCATCATCGCTGGCCAGCAGAATAAGAGGCCGGCGTCACTCCTGTAAGCCCTGCTCCACTGACATTAATCTGTGAAGCCGACAAGGATGACTGAGAATATTAAAATGACCTTATGGATGTTGCTATTTTAAAACGTCAAGCAATGATTGAAGTGTGTGTGTGTGTGTGTGCATGCATATGCATATTATGTACTTGAGAAGGTTGAGAAGGATTATTTCCAGCTGCAGTGTGAAGACAGACAAACCACTAAGAAGAAAACATGATGAGAATCATTTGATTTAAAAAGCAATGGAGGTTGTGGTGACTGATACTTGCTAAAAGCCCTCATATATCAGTGTAAATAATAAAAGAAGACTGTAAAGCGAAGAATCATTTGTTGATGGCAAAATGTATCAGGCATTTTTAACAAGAACATGAAAATGCTTTGGACAAAAATCTATATATTTTTTAACTCTTATAGAAACATTAAAAGTTCTGCCTCTTTACTTCTTCAAAAGCCGTGTTTCAGTAAAAACCTCCTTGAAGCCGGAAGTCATTTTTGAATCTACCTCCATGCATTATTCATGGCCTGGCTGCTGCCATTGGACTGCTCGTGTGCCATGGCCTATTTAGAGCCACTCGTGAATCCATTAGCCGTGAACGGTGAAGTGCCAAGGCTCATCTATAAGCCGCCTCACAGCCACATGAATCCATTCATAGCCTCTTACACAATAACAACAATGAAGAACAGCTGGGCTTTTTTTAACCTGGCTGTGGCTGATTAATGGATCGTGTAATTATGGTGTTGATAAAAATATGAGCAAAACTTAAACCAAGATTAGATCATTATAGACTACATTTGGATTGCTTTTTAACAAGTAATAACCTCGGGATGAAAAAAATGTTGGTGAACCTGTAGTTCCTCAAAAACAAAAACAAAACTGGCACAAAATTAGCAAATTTATGCTAAGGTTTGTCCCCACAGCCCAGATGTTAAAATGCCCTTTACAATATTCTTTACAGTAAAAGAAAAAAAGACAATACAAACAAAAAAAAAAACAAAAAAACACAATATGCAATCTGATTTTATTCACACGTTAGCTACCCAGAACTAGCGCTACTTAATAAGCTGTACCATCTTATCCAAATGTACTCACATCTGGTTATAAAAAATAAACAAGCAAGCAAAAAAAAAACAAAAAACTGATGCCAACTCCCAAAGCAGCAAGCTGAGCAGTAGTAGTAGTGTATATACATACATATATATGTGTGTGTGTGTGTGTGTGTGTGTGTGTGTGTGTAAATTACCCACTCGCCCTGCAGACGGTCTTTATCCTTCAAGCTTGTGCCCTACCAGAAGCCTTAGTAATTTTATGCATACATTACCAGTCAAAAGTTTGGACACACCTTCTCATTTAATGGTTTTTCTTTATTTTCATGATTATTTACATTGCAGATTCTCACTGAAGGAATCAAAACTATGAATGAACAGATATGGAACTATGTAGCAAGCAAAAAAGTGTGAAATAACACAAAACATGTTTTATATTTTAGATTCTTTAAAATAGCCGCCCTTTGATTACTGCTTTGCACATTCTTGGCGTTGTCTCGATGAGCATCATGAGGTTGTCACCTGAAATGGTTTTCCAACACTCTTGAAGGAGTTCCCAGACATGCTGAGCACTTGTTGGCCCTTTTACCTTCACTCTGCGGTCCATCTCATCCCACACCATTTTGATTTGGTTTAGGTCAGGTGACTGTGGAGGCCAGGCCACTCCATCACTCTCCTTCTTGGTCAAATAGCCCTTACAAACACAGGCTGGAGGTGTGTTTGGGGTCATTGTCCTGTTGAAAAATAAATGATGGTCCAGCTAAACACAAACTGGATGGGATGGCACGTCGCTGCAGGACGCTGTAGTAGCCATGCTGGTTCAGTGTGCCTTCAATTTTGAATAAATACTCAACAGTGTCACCAGCAAACCATCCCCACACCATCACACCTCCTCCTCCATGCTTCACAGTGGGAACCATGCATGTAGAGACCATCAGTTCACCTTTTCTGTATCACACAAAGACACCTCAGGTGGAACCAAAGATCTCAAATTTGGACTCATCAGACCAAAGCACAGATTTCCACCAATCTAAACAAATCTCTTCTGCTTGTTGCTTTTCTTTAGTCATGGTTTTTTAGCAGCTATTTGACCATAAAGACCATATTCGTCTCCTCTGAACAGTTGATGTAGAGATGTGTCTGCTGCTGGAACTCTGTGTGGCATTTATCTGGACTCTAATCTGAGGTGCTGTTAACTTGCCATTTCTGAGGCTGGTGACTCGGATGAATTTATCCTCAGCAGGAAAGGTTGACTCTTGGTCGTCCTTTCCTGGGGCAGTCCTCATGTGAGCCAGTTTGATGGTTTTTGCGATTGCACATGGGGACACATTCAAAGTTGTAGCAATTTTCCAACTGACTGACCTTCAGTTCTTAAATTAATGATGGACTGTCATTTGTCTTTACTTAACTCATTGGTTCTAGGTAATTATATGAATTCTAACAGTTGTCAAATAGGGCTGTTAGCTGTGTACCAACCTGACTTCTGCACAACACAACTGATGGTCCCAGCTCCATTAAGAAGGCAAGAAATTCCACAAATGAACCCTGACAGGCACACCTGTGAAGTGAAACCATTTCAGGTGACTACATCATGAAGCTTATTGTGAGAAGGCCAAAGGTTTGCAGTACTATCAACAAAGCAAAGAGATGCTACCTTGAGGAATCTAAAATATAAGACATAGAGTTATTTATGAATTTGTTTTTTCTACATAATTCCATATATCTTGCTTTATATATCTGATGAAAAAACATTTGATGTTTTTTCCTGCACTTGCCATTGTCAGCGAATGGTAAATATTTTAACTACAATTCTTGAGCCCTGAAGGAGCAGAAAAAAATGACGATATCCATGCAGTGCAGCACATATGGGCAGCACATGTTTTCAACTGATCCAGTTTGTCTTATTAATCAGTGGAGGAAGATTTGTTTTTCTTCTTCTGCAGCAGAAAATCCAATCTCTGCATGCCACTACTGCACTACTACTACTACTACATTAATACTGGGATGTTAACTTGTTAGCAAGCATTTAGCTGTGGCTAATACTACACACAATTTTGTCACAATAGAAGGAACAGAAATATATCCAAACATTCTGACTTGGAAGTGAATTTTACCCTCTTTAAAAATGTTAAGCTAAATAAAATACACAGCAACACTGTATCCGTCTACGGCTTTTCCCACTGATCTTATGTGATGTTATGTGTGTTGTGTGAGTTGGATGGGCCTCTGAGGAAGCGAGGGACCACTGGATTCTAATCCTCATGTTCAATGAAAAGCGCTTCATCGGCTGGTTCGGGCAGAGCGATGTCATTGTCAGTGGCATGTGGGTTGTGGTTGGTTGGTTGAGAGTATTCTCACGCTACATCCAGAGCTAGTGCTGAACACTGCAAACCTGCAGGCTGTTGTGTGCGCCATCAGGCTAAGTAAAGTACACAAAAAGGCTCCTGAAAAAGGATCTGAAAAATGCATAAGCATAGGTGCAATTTTTGAATCAATACAAAAAAGAATAAACTTCAAGGCAAAATATAAAGCTATGTAATGCAGGAAGTGAGTGAGTGAGGTCAGTGTCAAACAGGGAAAAATGAGTCACTGTTTTCACACAGATGGCACAGCTGCCCACCAAGGCCTTTTCTTTTATGAAAAACATCACTTATCGTTTCAGAGATAACACCTGAGAGCACATTTATCACTGTTATTACTGCTACAAACAAAGGCTAATGATGTTCTCTGATATATTCAAGGTTTAACAAAGCAGCTTGCAACATGTGCACTGACTGACACGTGATGCCCATGGTTTGTTTTTCACTTTTAGCCATCACAGTGGTGTAAATATTGTACAAACTGGCAGTGAGTGGTGGAGGTTGTTATGCTTACATGTTCACATTGGTCCACAGACCAGGATCTTGTGTCTGCTTTTTTGGGGATGGTGTGGTTCTGTTGGGTTCATCTAGCCACAATGTCCAGCAGTGTGAGAAGTGTTTGGGATAAGGATTAGCACCTCCAAGCCTGAGGCCATCGGTCGCAGGAAGAAAGATGGAGTGCCCCTTCCAGTTCAGGAACTAATTGCTATCCAAAGTGGAAGAGTTAAAGTATATTGAGGTCTTGTTCAAGGAATGAGGGAAAAGTGAAACAAGAGTTTGACAGATAGAATAGTCCAGTATGTGAAGCGATGTAGATTCTGCACAGCTTAATTATGGTGAAGAGAGAGATGACCAAGATTGTGAAGCTGTCAAATTTAGCAGTCAGTCAGTCACAGTCAACCCTTACCTATAGTCTGGGTAATTACTAAAAGCAGTAGAAATTACTTTCCTTTAAAGAGGGCCTGGCTTGGCGATAGCGAGAGAAGCTGCGTCATTTATAAAGAACTCAGAGTCATTCCTCGACATCCAAGGTAGGTAGTTCAGGCATCTGACTTGGATGCCTTCTGGGACCTCCTAGGGTGAGGTGTTTCAGGGGTGTCCTACCAGGAGAAAGTCCAGGCCAGACCCAGGCCACACTGGAGAGATTATATCTCTTGACTAGTGTTACGCCCCTCTGCAGCCCCTAATCTCCTCAGTGTGTTCAGCTGGTGCTAATTGACCACACATAGTCAGGTGTGGATAAAAGCATACCTGAAGCAGGCTTTCAAGAAGGCTCGCTGGTCTTTGCCTTGGTATTACCAGCCATTTTAGCCAACCTGCTATGCATTTTAAGATTAAAACCTCTTCTCACTGACATGCTGGTATTCGTCTCCTTATTTATGTTGCGGCTTTTGAGCCGGGTCATAACAACTAGCTTGGAAATGCTTAAGTGTCCCCCCAGAAGAGATTGATGGGGTGGCCTGCGTTTCTGCTTAGACTGCTGCTCCCACAAACTAGACCCAGATAAACAGCAGCAGATGGATGGATGGATGAAAGTGTATTATAGTGTCCTTTAAAAAAATCCTTTGGGATAAAATGAGTCTGCTTCCCTGTATATGTGCTATACACAGCAGTAATATGTGGTGCTGATATTTCAGTAATGAGAAGTTGTTAAATTTATTTTTGCAGCCTTTAAGCCAAGCACCTACATATTCAGCTGCTACCGATGGATTTGTATCTGTTTCCACAACACCCACCATGTTAAAAATAGTTCCTGCTATCCCAAACCAACACTTCTTTTTCCCCTTCTTTTAGAGTTGCTGTCATCTTTCCTTCAACCTGTGAGATAAGTGCCCATCATCAGTCACCACATACTGCATAGCGTACCACCCAAACGAGACACACGGATAGTTTAGGGGTCTGGAACCTCTCTCTATTGTATCTACACACACCTTCTGAAACTCTCTGCCCTCCACTGCCTAAAAAAGGCTAAATTTAATCACAAATAATATTCAGATTCTTTAATTCTAACACTGATACTGCTGAAACTCGCTGCTGTTTGCCGCAGGACTGTAGAAGAGTCTGGAGCTTTGGTAATGAAAAGCTTCCCTGGTCCATAAGCTCTCAGGAGTGTCCTCTCCCAACCTTTCCTCCCACATGGACTTCCTCCACTCTGACTGACTCATCCTGCCATTGAGCTTACAGTGTTCCAATGGCAGATCTCTATATCTCTTTAATGCAAGTAACAAACACACACTCATTCAACTGAGAATTTTGCAAAGGATAAGGATACGCTTTATTTGTCAGTTGCAGTTGCCTGCAGCTGAAATGACAGACCTAGTTGACCATACAGACAATACATGCAATAAACAAACTTACATTGGGGAGACAGGTCAGGCTAGGCAGCAAAAAAAGGGGGTAGACAGTGAAATATGTAACATATAGGGGCAAGGTCAGGAGAAAACAAAACAAAAAAAAAAAAAGGGTTTCTGCCCATGATGACTCCAACAAGTGAGTCATCATGAGGAGAAAACATAAAAACTCCATAGCACATAAAGAGCACAGATATCATCACACTATACGCCATGAAACACAGACAAGCAACATAAGGGCGGGGGTACGCCAGTGTACACAGGAAACTGTTAAAAAAATGGTGGAAAAAAAAAAAAAAGGCGTCCAAAAACTCACAAACACCGAGTGAGAATTTCAAGGTCAGAAATGACCGTGAGCATGGGAGGCTCGGGAACTTTCATCATCAGTGAAGAGGGAAGGATTCATAGGATAGTTGGTGGGCTGACGGTAGATGGTGGTGTGGGACATTTAGGGGTGATGGTCGAGGGCGAGTTATTCTGGACATGCATGATGGCGTTCATATCTTGAGGTTCTTTACAGAAACACAAAAAGACCAAAAGAGATTTACAACCTTTCAAGTGCATGCTGTGGGTGTGTGGGTAAGATTAATCTGCACAGATCCTATCAGCTTTTTCATCACAAGATGTAATCACAAACCTAGACTTTAAACATGGGAATCTATGCAGACTCACTTGTTTTTTGGCCTTCTTGAGGAAATCAGAACTGGATTGGCTGGATGATGCTGCGAGCCTGTGCTCTGAGGTAAGTGGTGCAAAGTACAAGAAAATACAGTGGGGTTAGTTTAACTGGTCATTTTGAATTGTGCATAGGTGTGAATGTGGGTGCGAGTGGTTGTCTGTCTCTCTGTGTTAGACCTGCAACAGACTGGCAACCTGTCCAGGGTGTACCCCACCTCTCACCCTATGGCAGCCGGGATGGGCTTGAGCCTATCTCTGAAGGAGAAGTGGGACAAAAGGAGGGATGGATGGATAGAAAAGTATGTTTGCTAAATTTGCTATATACTGGTTCAGACAGAGTCACTCAGTGTGTCACTGGAATTTAGATTTTTTTTAAAATTTGCATTCTCTCTTTTGTGTCTTTTAATCTCACCACTACACCTTGCATGTCATTGTCTCAAGTGTTTTCATCATTTGTGGAAAAGGACCTTGTGGTCAGAGTGCACAAATTGCATTTGTTGAACCCACTTCTAATGTAATCCAAATTTTAATCAAAGAAAAGTTAACTGAACACTTCTCTCTTACACCTGGGACATCCCTTGTGTAACACTGTCTGGCTCCTTGCTGTCAGCACCTCCCTAATGGACACCTGTACAGTAGTTTCATGGAATTCTACCACCTGCATTTCCCCTGTCGGTAAAAGGCACAAAAAAACACCATTCTTGCAACAAGTCCACGTCTTTAGCAGTCTTTTCTCTCCTTGCATCAAACATGAAGTAATAATGATTTCACAGCCTGACAGGTGGCACCTCGCTGTTGAATATCTTAGACAGGAGAGTAGACTGAAAACCTCACACCATTTTCTTCTTTCACGGGTTGTCAGCTTGGTGAGAAAAAGAAAGGTGGTTATGTAAACATAACTCTGTTAGTAACCATGGCACCTGGGAAATAACACTGTGTACAGAAAATATGCTCTGTGTGTATGATATGTGATATTTTTTATTCTGAAGCAAGCCAAAACAGAACCTAAATATAAAAACATAGATACTGCATACACAGACATGGTAGTGGAATCTGGATTACATAACTGATCATAGTTCATGTTTCTGTTAAATAGACTCAAATGAAAAGAAAACACATGTTGTATATGAAGGTGTCAATTACTTTGCAGCTAATATGAGGATATTAAATACTATGAGGAGTACTCCACTGCATTTCTACTGACATTTCTGCTAAAACAATACGTTTTGCCAGTGTAGTGGGTCAGACAAAACCTTTAATTTAAAACTTTAACTTTATTGTGTTGTTTTACTGCCAAACTTGTTGTTTGAACAAGAAATACTTAAAACAATTACTTCAAAACTAAGTACTTGAAAAAATTATCTATGTAATTATTAAGTAAACAGCTAAGTTTAGCTGAAGCAGAAACTCAACCGACCTGTTGTTTAAATCTTTTGATTCAGAGGGGTGACCTAAGCCAACTTTTGTCTAATTGGCTATTAAACGAAAGTTGGCTTAAGTCAGCAATTAATTCCTCAGGCAATAGGAAGGAACTGAGTTGCTAGCAGGTTGTCGCACTCACCCACAGTTTGCATGGAAGACGCTAACTTGTTGGCACACTCTCCAAGCTGAAGTGAAATTTGTAAAAGTGTGACAACAGAAACAGAAATTGAGAATGTTTGCCTTCAAAGTAAAACTTGTGCCTTACCATTACAACCAAAACATTTCAAAAGGTACAAGCTTTATTTTGAAGGTTCCCTATTTCTGGTTCATGCCACACCTTTCACAGTTTCACTACCAATTGGGGGTTAATTAGCAAGTATCTGCAGACAATTCATTGTCTTGCATGCATACAGCTGGTGGTTACGGTAATCTGCTGGTGACCAAAGGAATCACAAGGAAGTTTTCTGTGCACCACTGTATACTTGTTTGGAACCAATTTTGTGTTAGTGTGGGAGTTATACACAGAAGATTCAGTGTCTGAAATAGTGAGTTTAAAGGTGCTAGCAGGTGTACTGTTGATCTATGAAAAAAGCCAAGCTAGCTGTTCCTAGCTAGTTCCATTTATTATGCTAAGATAAGATAAGCCAGTTACCTTAAAGAGCCATCTCTTTGTGCTTCGACGGGAGAGCAATCTTTTCATCTAACTTACTGCAAGAAATGTAATGACATTGTTTTTTACAGTAGGAGCTAGTATTGCTAGCCTAAGAATGTTTGACACCAAACTAAACACACAGATAGATGCACCGATACTTAATGATAACATGCTGTGTAATGTCTGGACAGCAATGACAGATGTAGCTTAGAAATTTCCTTTTAGGGTCAGCCTAAACTTCATATGAGCATATGCAGAAGATCGTATATTCCTGTATTTATAGCAACAGAGTTGGCACCTAAATTGGTCCAAAATGTAAGCATGCAAGAAAGGACTTTGTCTGGGTCAGGACAGAGCGTAACCAAGCCGAGCCGAGACCAACCAGGGTATCCGATAAGGCGGTGAGGAGTCAGCACATTGTCAGCCACACAGACAGGCAGGCTGGCAACCAGAGGAGGCTGTGCTTCAAAATCTCTGAGTCATCGCCTGGCCTCCTTTGATTGCCACCCCATACACAAAAACACACACAGAGACACACACACTTCCAAACAGTACCACCACCTCCCCTCCTCCCGATCCCTCTCTGTTGTGTCAGCCATCAGTCTCACTGACAGCGCATGCAGATAGAGCTGTTAGGAGTCAGGCAGCAGCCGTACACATCAGCTAACGGGGAGAAGATTTCGCCGTGCATGAGTAGAGGAGGGGAACAGAGACAACTCTGACAGTTCAGGGAGTTCATTAGCAAGTGCAGAGTGGGCACGAGGTGAGAGGTTTGAAAGGGCACAGCAGGGATTTAACGGGAGCAAGCGTGTAGTGATCTTTATATCCTTGGTCATATGAGAGAACAGCACTCTGCAGAGAAAAGAAAGTCCAACAGTACAGTGGAAAAATACTTGAAGCTGAATGGGAATCAGAATATTGGTGAAAAAGAGCAAGCTGACCTTTCTGTCATTAAGTAGTTCTCGACAGGTCTGGATTAAGAAATGATATGGGAGATACAAATCTGAGCAGATTCCACCTTTCTCACAGACTGGGGCAGAAACGATGTGCAAACCCACACAAAATATGTCAACAACTCAAACACAGACGAAATCACCAGCGACGTGAAAGCGATTGGTCTATTTATAGCAGCATGCTCCATTAATGCAGCCACTGACTGCCAGCCAAGAGAAAGACGAGATAAAGAGAGAGACAAAGAAAGTGTTTACTTGGGCTAAGATTTCCCCCTGTGAGACAGTCAGACTTATATTTATATAAGGCAAGAACCTCCAGCTTACGTAAGATGGAATACATTTTATCACAGAAAATTACACATATTCTAGCCTTCAAAAGGAATGTTTCAAATCATGGAGAGACTTCATCTTCCAGAGCAGACGATGACAAAGCATTTGATTTCAGTGTTGTGTGACATTATGCTGCATTATGGGAATTGTCTGAGCCAGTGTTTTGGAAAAAAAAAAAGAAATTCAGGATATCATGACCTCTAATGATTTGATTTTTGACACCTCTTTTACTCCAATGAGCTTTATTTCAAATGTGTTTGCAAACAGTAGCAAAGTAATGTTTCTTTTTACTCATCAAAGTTACATGTTTAATATTAGACAAACGCAACATGAGTAAATTGTGTTTTCAAACGCTATCCAAATCTACCGGGCGTTGTGTGAAAAAGCAAGTGAGCATCTGTGCCTCCAACATCCTCAGAGGTTAAAATTCACCAGCCAGGCAAAATCCCGTCCCGATTGTGGACATGCAGCTCAGGTATAACACACCGTCCAAGGCCTCTGCTAAAATGCTGCAGCAGTGAAACCCAATCTGAGCAAACTGTGCAGCGTTGAGGATCTCGGCCTTTACGGCAACATTAGGTCAGCGTTTGTTCTTATGCCGATGCAAAGCTAAATGATGGAAACCTGAGAAAGGAGCTGGGAGTCTATTAATGAAACAGAGAGGATGACGATGTATGCAAAGATTTTGTCTTTGGTGATGTTTCTGTATCAGCACAGGAATGACAGATGTAGTTCACGACACAATAATTATAGATTCCCTGTCGAAATGGAAGTAAAATGTCAGTTTCAAAAAAGATGGCCGTTTGGCAGCGCTAGCAGCGTTGATCTAGGACTGATTAAATTCTAATAACTTGGGGATCCCTTCACTTTTTAACCATCACAACCAACAGGTCAAAGCTGAACGTTTAGAGACCTATTACTTGATGGATTAGCACAGAATTAAATACATTTTTACCCACTAATACCCAACACCATGGAAAGGTGGAGGTGGTGATGTGTTATACATTTACATCAGATTTTTACTGAAGAACATGTTTAATGTACTTGGACTAAATATGTCTGTTATTCTTGCTTTAATTACTTCTTACTTTAGAGATTTGTAAATATAAATCTAATACATGATGCTGTGTCATTATAATAAATTAAATCATGTTACATTGAAGTGTACTTAATGAAAACAAATACTGTAATGTAGGTAAGTAATTTATTTATATAGCACATTTCAAGGAGAACAGTCACAGTGTTTTGCATTATAAAATAAGATCAAGCAATTAAAAAAGTATAAATATAATCATACATATGAATCTGCATAATATCTATATCATTCTTTGCTATTTCTCAGCTGTGTATTTACTGTGTGTGTTATTTCCATCATCTGCTATTTTGCAGACAAACTCTTTTTGTGAGCAGCGTAATGCTTTGCAGCTTCACAGCAGCTGGTGTGTGTTCATCAGCAGCCCTGTGCCAAGCAGAAACGTCTGAGCAACTTATTAGCCCGACAGCTTTCTCAGCTACTGTCAGTCCAACATGTCGCTTTCAGGAGGCTAAACATCATCTGTGCTTTGGAACAGACGGTCCTCAGGTGAAGCATATGTTTCCCCAAACATTGTACAGTATTGCCAAATGCCAAGGTTTCAACAAACCTTTATATTAGATGGTGTGAGCTTAGTATGTTTTTTATGCTGCATAAAGTAAGAAATCCCAGGAAGGGCTTTGCTCGAGAGTATACTTTGTGTCCAGGGAGGGGGAGGGGAGAGACAGAGAGGAAGGCAGCTGTACTTACAGGGGTTCCCCAAAGCAATTCCTCTTTCTAAAAATAGCTGCAGCTCTGCCAACCTGGACAAGAGGGGGGAAAATCATTATCCGAAGCATGCATTCAAATGAGCGAGAGAGGGACAGAGGCAGGACCTGAACCCAGCTTGCATAATGTTTGTCAATCAAAGGAAAATGTATATGTAATATTCATAAAGTACTGTCTACAAAAAATGACTTTAAAATCTATATTTTTGGGGGGGGGGGTTACAGCCAGATGTTACAGGAGGAGATGTGAAAGCAGGGATGGAGCATACAGAGGTGGTGTTATGGACAGCACTGCCTCTAGTCGCCTAGGTCACTCAGTAATGTATTCATGTGTGTGCTGTCAAGGCACGCAGGGTAAAAGAAAAAAAAAAGAAGGAAAAAATCATAATAAAAAGACGACTAAATGCTCCACTAATCCGGCCGTGAATGAGAGCGGCTCACTGCAGCAGTTCTTTTATGCTCTGTCGACACCACAGGGGGATAAACGCAACGCTGAGCCAGCACCCATCGCAACCTCACCAACCCCGCTGCACTGCAAACACTGCAGATTACCTCATTTTATGTCTGTTAACCCATTTAAGCCTACTGACTAGTACAGCCGCCAAAGTGGGCAGAGGGGTCTCGGGTGATGGAAAACACCCTCTGGTGGCCATGCTTGAGGTCTCCCACCGCTCACCGCTTTTATTTTAGCCGTTTACACTGACTGACTGTGAGCTGTGATAGAGAGCACATCTTGTTCCAGACTGACATGAGAAAGCTGCATAAAGATTACAACTACAACTTTTTAATACTATTATTTGCCTTGTTTTTGTATTTTGAATTCTTAGTTAACTCATGAGCTTTGAGTTTCTGTTGGTTCTATTATTATTTTGAATTGCACTTTTATTCTTCTTCTGTTCTTATTATTATTATATTTTTGAAATACAAAGTATTAGCCAAAGACATTTTGCTCTTGATTCCACAACACTCACTCGTGAGGTGATCATTCTCACCTCACGAGAGAAGATCTTGCATGGAGCTCCATACCAAGAGCAACTGATTTCTAGCAGCAGCAGTTGTGACCTTCTCACCAATAATCTTGCTTGGTCACATAGCCCATTCTAGCCTTGTGCAGGTCTACAGTCTTGTCCCTGTTGACCATGAACAGCTCTTTGGTCTTGTCCTGTGGTGTGGAGTGGAAGAAATTGATTCTGTGGACAGGTGTGATTTAAATACATAATGGGCTGAGATCAGGAATGTCTGTAATTGATTGGCGGGTTGATTGTAATCAGTAGTTCTTTCTAGGTTAAAATATTTAGTTCTCATACTTAATGAGATCCAAATCAATATCTGACTTTTTTGCAATGTGTTTTTTCAAGATTGTTGGTTGATATTCTGTCATTAAAATAAAACTACATCATATTAGAGAATGTTGATTTCTTTGTATTCCACTCTTGGTAGCCTGGGATCGGTCAACCAGGGCCTCCGCTCTTGGCCCAGCACACAATGCACCCGACCCCTAAGGCGCCTCCTGCGGGTGTTGGGCCTGCAGGAGGATGGGCCCATGTCCCTTTTTCAGGCTGTGCCTCATGGGTTAAGGCCCGGCCACCAGATGCTCGCCCTTGGGCACCTTCCCTGGGGCTGGCTCCAGGGCAGGGCCCCAGTAACCCTATCCTGGGCAGGGTGAACTATTCCCTTAGTGTTCTACTCATCGGGGTCTTCTGAATCGCTCTTTGTCTGTTCCCTCACTCAGGACCAGTTTGCCATGGGAGACCCTACACGAGACAACGTGTATTCCTGGGACATGAAAACCCCTTCACCACGATAAGGAAGCGAATCGCAGAGGGGATTGGGTCGGGCATCTCACAAGGATGCCTTCTGGGTGAGGTGTTCTGGGCATGTCCCACTGGGAGGAGGTGCCAGGGCAGACCGAGGACACATGGAGAGATTATGTCTCTCGGCTCTCCTGGAAATGACTAGTGTTCCCCTGGACAAACTGGAGGAGGTGGCTGGGGAGAGGGAGGTCTGGGCTTCTCTGCTTAGGCTGCTGCCCCCGCGACCCGGCCCCGGATAAGCTGAAGTGGATGGATGGATGGATGGATGGATGGATTTCTTTGTAAGTAAGAAAACTTACACATTCATTAGTGGATCAATTAATTCTTTTCCCCACTGTACCTATTTTAACAGCATCAGTGGTATTCTAATTTCAATCCAGCTAGCCAGCATTTGTACCTGACCTGTTTCACAGCACTTAGCAATGCAAAATATTACTGTTTAGTCACTCTCAGCAACATCAGTCTGACAGCCAGTTGCCAGGAAAATGCCAAAGGGGAGGATTCTGTGCAGAGGACAAGAATGATGACTACACAAAGGCAGATTACATAATGATAAAACAAACACAAGTTGTTTCCATTATCATTTATCACCTCCCCCTCTTTCCGCTTTGTTCTTTTCCCCTTCTTCTGATATCACTTTACTATTTAATCACTCCTTTTTTTCCCTCCTTCTCTTTTTTGTCCTTTTGTCCTAATCCACTTCTTACCTCTCACTCTCAAAGAGGGCTTTTAATGGCAGGACAAAATTGCCAAAGCATTATAATACAAGTGCTTTTTAAGACTCTTTATGCCCTCCTTCCCTTCCGATTACTCCTTCTGTTAGGTCATTGTTGATCATTCCCTCTTTGTTCTTTCCCACGATCTTCCTTACTTTCCCTTTGTTGCTTTTTATCCCTCATCTCCTTTAAACAATTATTTTTACTGCTCTCGTCCTTGTTTCTTTTCCTCCTGCAATCATTACCTGCCCTTTCTTATTCCCTCCTCTCTTATTCCTCTGAGCCTCCAAGGAAAGCACCCAGTAGCCAGAATGATGTATCCTAGCAACAGTGACACCCACCCATTCAGCATCAAGATGAGCCGAATTTAATTTTTGGATGAAGAGGGAAGAGATTGTGATTGGACAGAGTGGAAAGGAGAGTAGAGGAGGGGGTTGAAGGGATACCCATCAGCTGATAATGGATCAGCTTTTAATGTCAGTTCCCCATCTTCAAACTTAGCATTCAACAGCACTGCATGGGTGGCAGCTTTACTCAGATGCTTTCATTAAACCTAGTCCATGAATCCCTTGTTCAGTATTTTGCATAAGACAGTAACCACTAAGCAAAGAAATAATTACCTCAGCAGCATAATATGAACAGGAACTCCTACTGGCAAATAAACATCTCTTTCCAAACGTCCTGAAAAGAAATTCTCACTAGTTTGAGTGACCATTAAAAATGTCCCCTGGTTGGGAAGAAAACAGAAAGGCTGTGTTAATAGATAAAGACTGCAGTGGTAGTTCCTTACTCTTTCTGGGTAATGTAGTGCAGATGTCAGTGTACTGGTAAAAGTAAAATCCAATTGAAGAAGGTCAGCCGCTACATTTGTACATATTTGTTTGTCAGTTTGTTCAATCCTAGAAGTTACTGACTGAACAAGGAACTCTCCTTAAAAATATACAGTATATCAAACTTACCCCTTTGAGGTCCACTCCAAGAAAAAAGCAATGGAAAAAGTGTTTGTCTGCATTTCTTATTGACTTGGGTGAGTAATAACCACAATCAATATTTTTTTTTCAACAGACCCTGTAGTTTTTAAAATATTGATCTCTACCAAATGGTTGAGATTTCACTTAATGGTAAAAGTATGAAATGTCATGCAAATACAAGTACAGTAGATAATACAGTTGAAAAGAATCGAATAAAGGGCCAAATTATAATTAAATTAATAATAAAAACTATCCAGGGCATTGGATACAGTTTATTTCTAGTAGCATGCCAGTGACCATTGCTGGTTTTCATTCCATCAAAGGAAAGTATTATATCAAACAACAAAATACATATTTTTTTAATCTGCAAATGTGAAAAATGTGCAACAGCACAAAATACTCACATTCAGGCCACTTCTGATTGAATGCTACTGTGCAAAATCATTTTTGTTTTAAAAAAGTTAAAACAAAAACGGTGCAAATCAAGCACATCTGCTTGTGATTTTGGTCGTTGGGGTCTTAGGGTGTAGCATTTATTCTGTGGTCTTGGAGAGCTGAATCAGGGTTGTCCAACTCTAGATACTGGCTTGTTAACTTGGTTCAGACACAGCCAGGCAAAAACCTTTTGAGATCTATCAGTTTCTGGTCCAGGAGGGCACAGTCCCTCTTGTGCAGGTATTCAAGTCAAGGATGTATCCGAACAGTGGAATATGCCATCTCCTTACCTTGTAACTTATAACTTCTCTTATACAGGTGTAATATCATATCAGAAAGTTGAATTCCTCCCATATGCTAATTATATACAGGGATGAGTGATGGGCATGGAAGTGTGATCTTTGCATTAGACTCTTTGCTCCACCGTTTGACCGATGAAAGAGGCATGAACCCACAGGCATTGTTTAGAAGGTTGACACATTTGTTGTCAAACCATTTTATTAGACCTTCATCAGACCTGTAATAACAGGCTCCATGGCCCTTCTTCATCAAGTCGTGGATGATGCCAGATGAACTTGCTTGGCAGAACAATTTTAAGCCCCACTTATCTGGTTTGTTGGCAATATACTGGTGGAGAGTGGCAGCCCTTTCTGCCTTCATTTGAAACCATGACCTCAAACATACTGTGGTTGAAGGTGGATGGTATCATGAGACACTGCTCATGAATCTGCCACAGGACCATGTGATTTTCAGCCATATAATTGTTGTGTCCATATAGCACTTGTTAAACATGAAATTATAATTTTAACAAGTTAGTAATATTAATTTACCAGCTACTGTAATTTGGTTAAAAGGTAATCAGTTGTGATATTTGTGATTTCCACATATTACTCTTGATTTTTACAATATTTACTAATATTAACTCAGAAAGTTACAAAAATTCTTACTGAGGAAATTATTTCAGCATATTGTTGCTGTGCTAACACTTAATGTGATTTATCAACAGCATTAGATAAACAAAATGGGTCCAGTCGGTTGATTTTATGGCAAATAATCAATTTTAATAACATTTAGGTTATGTTAGCAGTAGCCCCATAAAGTTACAAATCAACCGTTTGGTTGAGCACTTTTTAAAAAAATTATTTTTTTTAATGCTGTCAAGTGACATACATCTGTTTAGTAAGTCCTCTACCACTATCATATCAGAAAATTATATCTTCCTACCTTAGTTCCATCAAAAACACTCAAAATATGTTGGATGGTTTTTTGGTTTCCGACTTCCTGGTTGGGAGAGGGATTAGAAGAGCCAACCGTTTACATTCACAGTGCCTTCTAGTGGATTTTTTTGGCATTTGGCAGATGTAAACCAATTGGTAGAAAAAAGACTCAATAAGGTAGGTCAATTTCAGTGGAAGCCTCAGTTAGATATAGGGCCTGAAAATGTGCTCTACCAACTGGATGAGCAGAACGCTAAAGGGTTAACATAACATAGACATGACATAGGCAGCAGAACTTTAATTAGTGGTGAAGAAGGGTTTCCATTGTTTTGTTCATATAAAAATATAGTTGGTACAAGACGACTGCAGTGCTTTTTCTCTCTTTTATTTCAATTGCTAGACCCGTAAAGGACATGTAAATGTATTTTGATACAGATATTGATATTATGCAGACACATAAGGATTCATGCATTTAAAAAAAAAAGCAAGGTCTGCCTCACAAAGCACTGGATCATCAGTATCTGATGTGAGTTAGTTATAACTGTCCATCTGCTCTCAGACATGGGCTTTTGGGTCCTGTTGAGAACTTTGAAAGCAGGAAATGTAAGAAGCACATCCCATCTTTGGTTTGAAAGATGAGGTAAAGAAGAAACTTGAGAACTTGAGAAGAAAACCGTTAAAATTCAGTAGATTCCAAAGAGAAGAGAAGAGAAGAGAAGAGAAGAGAAGAGAAGAGTGTTCTGGAGCTTAGGCACTTTCTAGAATATTTAAACAGTGTGCAGAAGGTAAATTTTTAAGGTAAATTGTAAATGGACTGTTACTTATATAACGCCTTTTTGCTCTAACGGAGCATGCAAAGTGCTTTTCCCCACTAGCCTCATTCAACCAAACACACACACACATTCATGCAGGTGCTTGTTTCTACCCCTCAGCCCCTTGTATAACATTTGTGCACAGATTCACACTCCGACTCTGGGTTCAGTCACTTGCCCAACGATACTATGGCATGCAGATTGAAGACTCAATCCACTGACCGGGGTCAGAAGGTAGAGCAGGCTGACACTGGAAGTTTTGTTCCATGTAAAAAAGAGGACTCCTCTAATCATCTCTGCCAATAACAATGGCTTGGTCGATCTAATTACTTTGATAGTATTCAATATAACTTGATCAAATACGCCAAGAGGAGAGCCTTATTATGTAAAAAGTGAAGATACTGGTTGTGGTCTAATCTTAAGTCGTATTGTATCCTTATATCAAAAAGCCTGTAGCTTTGTTCCACTATTGATATTAGCAACAGGAAGTTAGCATGGTTGCTAGTAAAGCTTGCCACACAAGCCTCTGTTTTTAAAAGGGTGCGTCTGTTTTGCATATGTTAACAGGGAAATTTTGGCTGGACAGCTGAGCATTGCAGTGAAGATTGAAGGCAGGAGGAGGGGAGCTGTGACACTGAAATGCCAAAGCCATAAATGAACGAAACAGCTAAAGATTAGGGAAACAGTACTGAGTCACATTCCATCTTCAGCTTAATATAGGTTCATATATAATATATATTGGGAGATATTGTAAAACTTATCTCAACCAGGTTTTTTTTTTTTCATTGCTTGATTTTGACCTAAAAACATTTGATTGTTTGGGTGCTTCATTTATTTTCTCGTTCTCCATATTCTTGTCTTTTGGGTAAGAAGACAACTCAAAAGCTAAAGCTAAGAGTGAGAAACTCCTGATGCTGGTAGCAGGGTTGTTATGTAATTCATCTGAAATAATATTATTTACATTGTGCCAAACAGCACTACGTCTTTAAAATGATGACAGTTTACCTGCAGTGAGAGGCGGAGCTACACTGGAAAGAAGGAAACATGAGAACATAACATGACTGAAGGAAAAATGAAAGTAAACACAAGACTCATCTGAACTCAAGGTGAGGCTGATCCTTACAACTCTCTGAAAAACTTCCAGTAAAGTGTCGCTGATACGACTAAAACTTTGACAGGTACGCGCGTAAGTAGAGATTTTTTTTAATTCCAAAGAGCTGTTTAAACACATATTCAGCATATTACAAGATGTGAATCTGTCTCCTGAATAGTTTTGCTTTCATTCTTAATTCAAAGATTTCAACTCATAGAATTCTTTGAAAATTATTCAACAAAATGTTGGTGCATACTTTAAAATGTTTTACATTTACTGCTGCCAGTCACACTTTCACTTTTGCTCTCAGTGTGACACCATGGCAACCAGCTATCTGTCTGAAGATCAGTTTCTGTGCTCCATCTGTCTGGAGGTCTTCACTGATCCAGTCACCATCCCGTGTGGACACAACTTCTGCAAGAACTGCATCACAGAAAACTGGAATATTAGTGTCTGCTGTCAATGTCCACTGTGTGTTAAGGTTTTCCACAGCAGACCAGAGCTTAACGTCAACACCTTCTTATCTGAGATGGTGGATAAGTTCAAACAGTCCGCTGTAAAGAAAAGTGGCAGATCAGAGGAACGGCAAGCCGAATCAGGAGAAGTTTCATGTGAGATGTGCAGTGAAACCAAGATGAAGGCTGTGAAGTCCTGCCTGGAGTGTCTAACTTCCTACTGTG
Source organism: Oreochromis niloticus (assembly GCF_001858045.2). Classification (NCBI taxonomy): domain Eukaryota; kingdom Metazoa; phylum Chordata; class Actinopteri; order Cichliformes; family Cichlidae; genus Oreochromis; species Oreochromis niloticus. The sequence goes on along the minus strand of NC_031981.2, from coordinate 36,395,349 downwards.
AGACTCACCTGGAGCCTCATCACAGAGTCCCAGGCCTGAAAAGGCATCAGCTGATTGATCCTGTAAAGAACCTCGAAGACAGAATCTGTAAGGAGCATAACAGACCTTTAGAGTTCTTCTGCAAGACTGACCGGGTGCCAGTGTGTCAGTTTTGCAAGCAGTCCAATCACAAGGGACATCTCATCATTCCTTTAAAAACAGAATATGAGCAAAAGAAGGCTGAAGTGGAAGCAAGAGAGGGTAAAATTCATCAGATGATCAGAGAAAGACAAAAGAAAATAAACAACTTCAGAGAATTGTTAACGTGCAGCAAGGAAGCTGCAGAGAGAGAGAAAACAGCAAGTGAGCAAATATTTGACAGTCTGATCAAGTGTATAGAAGAAAGTCGGAATCAGCTCGATGATGTGATCGAAGGGATGCAGAAAACAACAGAGAGCCAGGCTCAAGGCTTCATCAAAGAGCTGGAGGAAGAAGTGTCTGAGCTGAGGATGAACATCTCTGAGCTGGAGCAGCTCTCACACACTCGAGACCACCTCCAGTTTCTCCAAAGTTTACCATCCCTGAACCCTGTTCCACCCACCAAAGACTGGACCGAGGTCACAGTTCACTCATCATACGAGGGGACAGTGAAGAAAGCTGTTGCTCAGCTGGAGCAGAGACTCAGTAAAGAGATGAAGAAGCTGTGCGATGATGTGGAGCTGAAGAGGGTTCAGCAGTACGCAGTGGATGTGACTCTGGATCCCGACACAGCACATCCTAACCTCGTCCTGTCCGATAATGGGAAACAAGTAACTAGTTGTAACAAAAGGCAGAATTTCCCCGAGACGCCCAAGAGATGCACTTATTACACAAATGTTCTGGGAAAGCAGGGGTTTTCCTCCGGAAGATTTTACTATGAAGTTCAGGTCAATGAAAAACCTCAGTGGGATTTAGGAGTGGCCAAAGAGTCAATAAACAGGAAAGAGAAAAAGCCACTGTGCCCCAGGAATGGCTACTGGACCATTCGGCTGAGAAATGGAAATCAGTACAAAGCTCTTGTTGGCCCCTCAATCTGTCTCAGTCTGAAAGCAGAGCCACAGAAAGTGGGGGTGTTTGTGGACTATGAAGAGGGTCTGGTGTCTTTTTATGATGTAGGAGCAGCAGCTCTCATCTACTCCTTTACTGGCTGTAACTTCACTGAGAAACTCTACCCATTATTCAGTCCTTGTTTTGATGAAGGTGGTGCAAACTCCACCCCTCTGATTATCTCTTCTGTTCTTCCAAAACATTAGACTCAGTATTTATTCCTTCTTAGACAAACTACTGGTCAAAATATGTTTGTATGGCAAAAGAAGTCTATGTGAATGAAATGATTTGGTGTGGTGGTGGGAATGTTGTGTTTGCTTCAGTGGAGTGGGCAGCTTTAAATTCTGTGTTCCACCAAAGAGAGCTTGATGAGGCCATTTGTTTTATAGCTGAAGTTGAACTCTTAAGTTCTGTATTAACTTATTTGTTTTCATTCATTATTTCATAAATTATTAAAATATACAACTTGCTTGTTCAGTTCTTTGGTCCTTGTCAGTATGCAGTATTTCAACTCAAATGGGGAAAAGAAAACTCAACTCATAGATGAGAAAATTGAAGACATGAGAAAAGAAAAGTGTCATGGTCCGTTGAAGTGTCTGGAGGTTTTCCATCTGTGGCTGCGGGTCCTCCTCTTTTGGATGGGACCTCCCCTGCCTCACCTGCAATCCAATCTGCAAGCAATCAGTGGGAGAGTGAGTTAAACCTGTGCGACCGGCCTTTCCTTGCCAGTTTATTATGCTCACTAAGGCGGTAACTAGACTGATCCTCGGAGATCTATGCTAGTTGCTTCTTCCTTGTGTAACTCTGTTTTCCCTGTGTTTAGAGGTGTTGCATTCCCTGGTTCAATCCCACCTGGATATTCTCCATCTCCTTCCATTTTTGCCTGCCCTCCGACCTTCTCATTACACCTCAGGACTCCCAAGGAAGCTTCCCCTCCTCAGTGCTTGCTAACTTGGACCTGTAATCTAAGGAGAGTCATTCACCTGCTCACGATTCTCAAGCTCCTCCCTCTCACTCATGCAATAACCACCTCTGCTGCAGAATCCCTCCCCTTTCTATGATCATTTTTCTGTGACCGCTCCTGCAAGCTGATTTACTAGGAGACTCCCTCTCCGTCCCCATCACTGAAATGTTTAAACCCAGTAAATGCACCATTTTAAATGTTGCTTGATTTGTACCCCCCATACAATCAGCGTCGCAGGCTTTTAAGTTAGCACTCATAAGCCAGGAGGTCTCTTTTGCCTGGAGGGTGTAGTATCCATGTTTTCCAAGAAGAATTTTACATTTCAATTACTCTGAGCACATAACGATTTTTCACTTTGCCTCAGTCCATTTTTTAATTAACTATGACCCAGTTAAGACATCCTACATTTTTTACCCAAATCATAAAATATGTTTCATGAAATGGGAGAATGTCTCAGTTTAAGCTTTTGATATGATTTCTATGTTGTACTTTGAAAACAAATGTTTTATAAAATCAGTGCATTCTTCTTTTATTTACATTTGACATTGCCTCCCAGCATTTTCTCACTTAGGTCTCTAATGTGATGCTTGGAAGGAAAGGTTATCGGCAACTCAGTCTATCAGTCTGGGAAGGTTTCAAAGCCATTTCCTTATAATTTAAAGTCCATCAGAGAAGCATGTTAAATGTTAGAATTGACAACAAAATACATCTTCACACCTCCACAGGTATGTTATATGGACCAAATGCCTTTTTTCTCTAGATCCTCTATATAGCTGTTCTCACTTCCTCCTTCTAATTTCCTGCATTTCCTTATTGACCAACTCCATCCTCCACCTGTCCTCTCATTTTCATCTTTTACCAGCCTCTCAAAGCACTCCTCCCACCTTCTCAGCGCACACTCTCCACTCGTTAGTACATTTCCATCTCCATCCTTGATCATCCAATCCTGCTGGACATCCTTTCCAGCCTGATCTCTATGCCTACCCAATCAATACAAGTCCTGTTCTCCTCCCTTAGGGTCCAGCCTCACATATAACTCGCTTTTCTTTGCCTCCCCTCTCTCTTTGCAGAAAACCTAGCCTTCCAGTACTCTCCTCTACCCTTTTCCATCTCTTTGCTTATCCTTCTTATTCTTTGCCAACTTCTTTCTTTTAATGCTTTGCTGTTCTTCTCCATTGCCCCACCATGTCTCCTTGCCTTCTTTCCTCTGTCCAGAGGATACATCTTGGCAGTTTACCTCTCACCTTTGTGAGGAAATTTAAATCTTCATTCCTTTTTAAAATCTGAACTCCTTTCAGCCCGTTTCTTAGCGACTCGCTGCTTCACTCCGACCTCCCTCTTTCCCTTCATTGACTGATCAGTGATGATGCAAAAAATGATGCAGAGCAGAGCAGCACAGGTACAGATTGGGGATTGATATCAGATGTTTTGCAGTTATATGAGAGGGACAGGAAGGACAGCCCTTGTCTGTCAACCCTCACCAACGTCCTTGGAAGAGGAAATGATAGAACGGATAACTGCTCAATGGAAGCGTGCAACTTGGAAGTCACTTTCAAAGACGAGGCATCTTTTTAATGAACTAAAATAAGTAGCAATCTCACACACCATTACAGAAACTTGCAAAAGGTTTAATACAAAGCTGCTGCGTTATTCACAATCTGTCATCACAGGAAGCAGATCTGCGTTTTTGATTTGGCAGATTTTTATGCCGGCTGTTTTTCCTGACGCAAACCCCAAGTGATGCGCTTCATCTCTCAGAAATGAACCGAGGACCTTTCGCTTGTTAGGCGAATGTGTAAACCACTACAGTAAAAACCCCAAAACACTGCAATGAAATGACTGTTATATGTTTATGTGCCCTGTGATACATGTAGTGGCATACATGTGCAATAGTGTAATCATCTTGATTCATTTGTTATAAGCTGTGGCTAATGTTCTTTGTGATGAAATGAAACGGCCCGGTGTCAGTTCATACCTTAAAACTACTGTTGGGTAGGTGGGGTGGTTGGCTTAGGGGTTGGAGTTATGCTGGAAGGCGGCTTTACACTGCCCTCTAATGGAAGACCAGCTGATTTACACTGAACTAAATGCTTTCAAATCACTTATGGTAGTTTTATCAGCTGAAATATAAACCTGTGCAAACAAATCAAATAACCAGGGGATGATTTAAAAATGGTAATAAACAGAATGAATGAGGACTGCATTCACAAATATTTATTCGTAATTCTAATATTTGGAAATTGTTGTCCTCAGCCTCTGAAGGTTATGGATGATAGGAGCATGACAGCTGAAATGACAGACTTTACTTCAGACTGGAGTCACACAGTCCATCATGACCATATAAAAATACATGTAAACCAGTCCTCTTTGGGTTTTTTCATTTGCTCTGCTTTGCTGATGTTATTAGCCGCTCAGCGTCTCTGCCTGCATTTGGATGTCTTCGACCACACCTTCATTTCTACATGACACATTATTCCCGTTGTGAACTTCTTTGCAGTAACCAAAACACACACAACATGTGATGATCTCATTAAATTCAGTATAAAAACATAAATGTCACATTATTTGGATACTAATGTGTCTTTGCAGCAAATACAAACAAAGACCTTAACATCACTTGTCCATTTGTCTTTATTTTGTGTTATGTTACATGTGAACATAAACTTCCAAGAAGTTATAGTTGCCATGGAGACAGTAAATATATTCAGGTACTCGGGATATGAAAAAAACAAAAAAACAAAGTGTGTGTGTGTACAAGTTGAAGTTGATGTAACGAAGAGTAAAACAAAACCAACTGTATGTGAATTTAAAATCAATCAAAAAAAAAAAAAAATCATAGAACAAGGAAGAAGAACAGTGACCTAAAGCTACGAGCAAGAAAAAAAAAGTAAACATGAATCCAAATATAAAAGAGGAATAAATAAAACGTATTAATTTACAGACACGGCAACAACAACTGACAGCACAGATGTTTATTTCCCTCTGAATTTGGTGCGTTACAGAGCGAGAGAGATGAGGACGACAGTGAAGAGGAGGGCTCTCGCTCCCTCACTCCCTCTCTCTCTCCTGTGGCAGGAATCGGCATCCAGAAACTGAAAGGGTGCGTTTCTATGGCAACGCTTCAGGAGGGGAGGCAGGAGAAGCCAGGTGGGGTGGCGACCTGTGGAGCTCAGAACTCATTTCTAAGGCTTTGTATGGCACATCCACTCAAACAACAGAGTCCCAGTTCACCCCAACTGTACCGCTCCCTTCATCATTGCATCACCTTAAAGGGGACCTATTACACCTCCTCCCAATAACAGACGCTCATTTTAAACACGACCAATGTTTACGTAAGTGTACTCCTCGTGAGTCCACAGCTCAGACTTGAGACTGCTCTGAACACTCCCAAGTTTTTTTGAGGAGGAGGCGGGGTTTACAAACACAAAGTTAGTCTGTAGATGACAGGGGTAGCCAATCAGAATCGAATGGATGTTCAGGGAAAGTCCCAAGAGCTAAAACCAGCAGTTTCACACACACAACTCTGTCCCTCACTTCCCGCTAAGTAGGAATTATGAAATAATTCCATTAATAATTACTAAATGTAACTATAAAATAGCAGAATAGGTCCCCTTTAATACTCTGGCTATATCTGTGCCCCTCCCCTCCCAAAACCACTGCTTATCCTCTTTTACCTCCGCTGCCTAAACTTAATACCCCCTCCACAGTCCCACTCTAAAAGGCACTGGTATATACTTATTTCTCCAAACTCTAACATCTAGATTCTCGATTTCAGATGAGCGATTGAGGCAATGATGATGCACAAAAACACAGATACGCACACGGGCCAGCCGGGTAACTCGGGGGGGTAATAGCTGGCTCTCGCCAATGCTACCATTCCTTCTTCATACCTGTGTGGGAGTTACAAAGTTTAAATCGCTTAACAGTCTGCTGACGGCGGAGGCAATCAAATATGTAAACTTCAACAAGGCTAACATCATGACAGGCGAAGAGATATACAAAATGTTCAGCTATGGTCCACAAAGTGGTCTGGATCCTTCTGAATGACCTAGACTGGTTTTACTTACTAGCACCTGATACACTGTTTCTCAGAAGGTCAGGTAGGGGGGTTCTGATGTGCTGCCTTCATCCTCGATTCAATCACGTATGACTACACCACTGCCATACTACTGCTACTGCTAACAGATTGCTAGGAGTGGTTTTTATGTGCGGTAATGCTAACGCAGTCCTCACAGGGCTGTAACCTTTTAAACTGTAAAGCTGGATGAATGCGGGGGTCATTATGAACCATCTCTGAGACTAATTTCAGCATCCACACGTCCAAAGACAAAGGCAACAGACTAGAACCGCAAGGTAACTTCTACACCTCTGTAGCATCGAGGTCATCTTTTTTTTTCTTTTTTTTTTTTTTTTTTTAAATGGGAATTCTAATTGTGCATCCCAATAATAACTTCTTTTTTGTTTCACCTACGTCCCTGTGTATCTACAAAGCAGTGGACAGACAGACACACAAGGTTAAAAGCAATGGTTTGTGCACAGAGTGAGTGTCTGTATTGCAAACCTCGGTGCTGAAATGCCGTTGGATATTTACACAGTGAAAAGGATCGACTCCTACGCTACACACTGAGCTTGGCTGGTACTTGCGTACTTTTGGAATGGTTTACTATGAAGACGGTTTAGGAGTCTACATCCTCCTCTTACTAGTAACTTACTAAAGAGTCTAATCTAGTTGTCCTGGTTAGTATTTGGGGCTCAAAAGCACTGGAACGAGGTGACTGATGTTCTCAACTGGACTCGTCATGAAGGCGCTGTACAAAGTGGCAAGTTTGCTCAACTGTGGCCTGATCTGGAGGCTGTATTTCACATATAGAGACCTTTAGGCCAGCTCATGTATGGAAGATGAATATTTTCTCTGAAGGAGTAGTCCAAGTTCAGTTTAGGAAATATACCCACTCACTGTTTTTTGCTGTACGTTAGATAAGACAATCAAATACCACCAAGAAGGGCTCTAAAGAGCTGAATAGGTTCTTCGCAGAGGTAACAAAAAGTCCAAAAACTACCACCAAATTTGAAGGCTAGTGGATTATTACCAATTCTGAGCCACAGAAGGGAACCTCTCAGGTCCCCCGCTGGTTGTATGGCCTCCTATACACTTTGTTTCTTGTGCAGAAGTAATAAGATAAAACATGTTGACTAGTGAGCTTTTCTGGTCAGACTCCATTACCCACGCTAGCTCTTTTTGCCAAGCGGCTGCTGGCCGATCCCATCGCTTATCTCAGCAAAAAAAGTCAACTCAATTCCTGCGCTCCTCCATTTAGAGGAGAGACTACATCTTTCAGCCTGCCTGACTCATTTTCCTTGCCAAATCCAGCTTCTTACAGTGAGCTCTCAGATAAAAACATGTCACCTGCTTTTACCTGATATCTAGGGCAGTGATCACTGAAACGGCCAAAAGAAAAGTATCTTTTTTTTTCTTCTGCTGATGAGAAAGAAGTGTAAAAGCATTTTCATGTCCACAGATAAAAAGTGTATAAATCATACAAACATCTGACATTTCCAGTGCATTTGTGCCTTAAAACAAAATACAAAATACATAGGGCTAGTGTCCTAACCTTGCTCCTGTCTGTACATGCTACCTACAGTATACAATGACATTGTGTCAAATGTCTGACTTTTCTTTTAAACACTGACTTTGTATGCAAAATGTGGAGTTTTATTATACAGCAGAAATTATAGCTTTAATTGTCCCTTGTGTTTTCTGTCCCTCTCGGCCACTTCCGCGTGTGGAATATCCAGCTGTTAGAATACAAAAATAAAAGTCCCATAGACTGGACTCCGTCCCCCAGCCCCGTCTCCCTCATCGCTAGTTTTCTGCTCTGAGCAGACACAAAGGATACACAAAGTGAAGAAGCAAAGGAATAAAAACAAAAACATTAAAATCAAAGATCTATTTGTCCTCTGTTACGATCTGAGTTGTGGTCCTTGATTGTGTGGTAAACGATTACCTGATTGAGGTGAAATGTGAACCGATAGAGTAATTTCACTCCATCAGAAAAACAAAAACAAACAAACAACAGGTTAAAAAAAATGGCTGCTGTCTCTGCCTCTTACATCAAGGCAAATCAACATGCCTCCAGGTGGCAGTCAAGATTTCATCACACCAAACTCTCGTCTTTGACTTCTTAACGCTGTTCCTCTCCACTTTGAAATCTGAGGATTTCTCCAGATTTTCCAAATGACTGGTTCCAAATAAATACGTTTTTAAAAAGTCTCTCTTTGTGTTGAAGAGTCTGCTTTTCTGGATACATGTAAAGGAGTCTAATAAAGACAGAGGAGAAGAGAGTTGGAGAGGACTGTAGAAGTCACTAACTGTGAGAGGTCAAAGTCTGAGTTCCCCCCATGAAGCTCAGAGGGCATGTTTGTGTGTGTGTGTGAGGACATCACTGTCTCTGGGGGTATGGGTGCTACTTGAAGATGTAGTTGATCAGGACCTGAAGGAAGATGAGAAAAATGATGATGACGTAGTCACGCTGCTGCAGGAAGGAGCTGCCCTCCACCCGACTCGCGGCACGACTCCGCAGCACGGTGATGGTCCTGCAAACACACAGACACTACGTGTGAGTGCTAAAAGGTCCGGCATATTACCACAGTCGCTGCACAGTATGACTTATACTTCCCACCTGTTAATGTCCTCCTGCGTCTGCTTTATGGATTCAATGGCACTTTGAAGTTCGCTGAGGTCTGCTCCTTTTTTCCTCAGCCGATTGTTATGCTTGCTTTTGTGTCCTGCGATAAAGAAGAGCAAAACAAGTTTAAAACCATAAACGCACTTACATAATGCAGACGTACGTATTAAAGTCAGATTGTTTCTAAGCGTTTGTACACATGAGTCATATGATTCATGTGTCCATTCCAAGCGTAATTTCTCATCAGTAGCAATATCTACATATGCAAAGCTGTTGTCATCAAGACCCTTTATTACCTGTATCACAAATTCCTCATCTAACAAGAACAACGACAGACATTTAGATGAATAAATTCACCGCTGTAGGTATAAATTTTGTCAGTGAACATTGTTGACTGACTATATTGACTGTTCAGCCTGCGTATGTGCGTATTTAGATGGGAGTTTAAGTGTGTCTGGCTCACGTTCGCTGCCGGATGAGTCCTGGTGGTCGGGTTCAGGTGAGGAGCAGCCGCTCTCTGGGCTCTTGGGCTTGTCACTCTTGTGTTTCCTCTTTGGCACCGTTACCTGTCGGCACATGTGTGGATAAATACACAAGCATGTCAGAAAAGAAGACAAATCTCAACATCTTGGACTGACAAATCCAAAATAGACAGACAAACATGCTATTTAATGTTAATGCAAACGGCAGATGTGTGAGGCATGCTGTTAGGCTAATTTCAACTGGCCAACAAAAAACACATACTCAGCATCCCAAATGAACAAACCTGCCTTGAGCTTGTTTATTCAAATCATTTCTTCCACAGATGTTTAACTCTGCCAGGTAAAGCTCTGGGCCACAGAAAAGCATGTCAAAGTTTGCCTAACAGAAGCGTGACTAACTCCAACCTGGGGACAGCGTCAGCCCTGTTGGACAACATTTGGCAACAGCTAAGCAAAAGCCTGAAAGCACTGATGGTGACCGATTTATCCACCAGGGACAAACTTCAGATCAGCTTTGGCTCCTGGCAGGTGGTTACTCTGAACACACATGGATGCAGACTGACTGGTCCACAGAAACCTTTAGCCTCTTCGTACGACTAACTAGAAAATTTAAGAGTCCAACAGCAAACACTGCACAAAAACAGAATGGAGTTGGGTGAGGAAAGCATGACGATCAGGATTAGAATGATGATGGTGAAATGGTTGTTGCTTTTGGGTGTAGTGTAGGAAATAACCACTTTCACGTTTTGCAAATTTTTAAAAACTAGAAAAGATTTTTCTCCTTTTATCTCTGTTTTGGTCTCCTCCACATCCTAAAATAAATAATGAGCCACTAATTATTCAGTTAAGTTAAATGAGATTCTAACTTTTTGAGTTTTATTTGGTGCTGATAGGTTGTGCACAACATAGCTATAAGGAGAAATAGCCACCTACTGAATCAAAACTGTAAACCTGGGCCCTGACAACCCAAAACAAAGAGCTAAAGAACAGTAAAAGTTCCAGTCTGAGCTCCAGCAGTGATGTTTGTTCATGTGGAAGAATTTAGTTGCTTTCTGTTGAACTTTTTAATACTATTCTGAAATTTCACAATGTGTGGAAGAGCCTGAAGCCAAACAATGTTTCCAAATACTGCTCATGTACTCCTTCATGCTGAACAATGCTCGTCTCTTCAGAGTGAACAAAGGAAGAATGCCTTGTCATCCAGTTACTACAGCATGCAGTTTGACAAGACCTTTCGTCGCATGGAGAGCGAACAGCAAGAAAGGTAAAAATAAAAGTGGTGGCACAAAGAAAAAAATCACAATAAAGTGGAGCAGTGGTGGCAGCACAGCAAAGACAACACAGAGAAGTCACAATGAAGGTGGTGCGCAGGGTGCTTTGTGATGCATGGATGGAAGATGGCTGAGGCGGCGAGAGGCTTTGCTTCACGGCGGTTTTCGATTTGGACAACCTACCTGGCATTTGCAATTGTCCCTCCGCGGCCCCTGGTTACTCAGACTAATAAGACTGCCAGAACGTACCATAGGGGTGCGGTGTCGGACCTTGGTCTGGATACAGCCGTCTTTCTCAAACTGGATCAGGTCATTGAGTGGATCCCAAGGCCTTGTGCTGAGGAAGAAAAGAGGATGATAGAGACAAAGAAACACAATAAAAATGAAAAAGAAGAGGGATAAATATAACTTTTCTGATATAAATACCACTCACAGTTTTCCTCTTTCTCATCTAGCATACTGTATCTTACACATACACAAAAATTTCTCATTATAACAGTAAACTGGACATCACCTACGCAATTATAGGGGGGCACCACTAGATGGCACCCTGCCACACTAAAAAGTTCTGAGACTGAGGCAGAAATTAAAATGTACCTTTAAAGGGAAATCTATTTAAAACCAGCTGACTGCAAATATGCTTGTAAAAGACTTCCGGAAGTGATGTCCAGTGTATATAAATGCTGCTTCCAATGACGCCAACAGAAGATGAACACATCAGAACACAAGTTTAAATGTTTTTTGTCATTTATACTACAGTTTCACCAGCTCTGTTTTGTCAGTATGCTCCCAGCAGAGGCATGAATGATGCTCATACCTCAGTGCTTTCTTATTTCCATTAAACACGCAGTTGAATTTAATGTGATTTCAAACCACACCCGCTTACGAGCAACAGAGGAGTCACTCACTCGGCATATTTGTAATGCCACTCTCCGGTGATGGGGTCCTGCTCGAACAGGGCAGGACTCCACTCCTCACATTTGGCTTTCCGCTCGCGCGCCGACTTCCTCTGAGCTTCCTCCAGTATGAACTTCTCGTTGGTGGCTTCGGTCTGGTCCTTGTTGTTGATGGCTCGTGTGACGTGTTGCCACAGTCTGCCGGATTGAGAAGGAAAAACAAAGCATTAATGAAAGACTAAAAGATAAGACGCTTTGTTTCAATCAGGACCACTACAGCCAAAACAAAGCTACAGTTCCATGTGCAGTAACATGGATTTGGCTGTATAGCTCTGATCCAGAAGCAGCAGCAATACTCCGGAAAAAGGGGTTGCAAAGTGGTTTGCAGAAGCAGCAAACCTTTGCACAATGTAGTAAGTGTATTTCAGATAATCTATTACATTTAACAGTCAATACTCTGATAATAGTCGAATCAAAGCTCACCTTTCTGACTCAAACTCTTCCTGCTCCTCTAGTGGGACGGTGCAACGAGTCAGTCGGCTCTGCCTCAGCTCCGTCGTGGGGTTCCAGAAAGTGTCTACTATCCCAGTCTTCTTATCATTAATGAAGATCTCACTATCCTGAGGGGGGAAAGTACAAAAAATTGCTTTTAACATGGTAGTTTTGAAACACTGACCAACTAACAGAGGGAAGGTTTTACTAAGAAGTTCATTTTTTCTGTAGGTACAAAGGCGTGTCTAGTTTGATATAATCTGCCAGTTTTTCTTAAACCAGAAGAAAACACAGCAACTTGTATTACTGGTTATATATTTCATTTCTATATAAGGAATTAATATTAGCAAAATGTCAACACATCAATCCAATAATGATTTTAAAGACACAATACAAGATATATATACAGATATATATACACATGTTGTATCTGTATCTGTGTTTTTTATGAAACAGGCAGTGATTACAGGAACACAGAGAATGCGTCTTACCCAGTGTCCTTCTAGTGTAGCTAACACCTCCTTTCCCAGCTTGATCTTTCCAGAGATTTGATTAACACAGTCACTGCTGCCCAGGAAAGGCTGCAGGAAAAACGGGAACAACAGGGTGGGAAATGGAGGAAAGAGAAGGAAGAGAAGGAAGAGGAGGCAGAGAGGAAGGGATGGGAGAGGAGAGGAGAAGAAATAGGAAAGGATATAAAGCAGTTTACTTGCTGGAGTTACTGTACGAGAAAAAGATCCTGTGACTCACTATTACTCATAGAGATTTTACTAATACAACCTCTTTTCATTGAAGACCAATTAAAAGAAAACAACACTGTAGAAACTGCCAATGGCAATCGCTTACATGTTTAAGGTACCAGAAGGTACACAAAACCCAAGGTTCTGTTTGCCTACTTTAGGGATATACAACTAGGGGGCAACAATTACAAATAAATAAATAAATAAATGGATTTCTTAAACTTTTACTATCTTTACAAATTTACTACCCTGTTTGCTTTATCATAAAAGTACCTGTCGCTAGTTGGTAAATGATGATGGTGCAAGGGGTGGTTGGAGGGGGTGGGATGTTTTTCAGGCAGGGTGGAGGAGATGTTCAGAAAAATCATGTGAGTCTGAGTTTTTTTCAAAGTCCTAAACAGTTACTACAAAATCTAGGACTTGACAAGCCTAAAGGCCTCCCCTTACACACTATTTACTACTATTAAATAAGTACTTTAGGTAAGTGTAGATAAGTATTTTTTAAGTATTTTAAAGTACAGAACAAAGTCATACCTTCAGTTTGAACTCCAGCTGTGCACTGTAGCCCGTTTTCTCACAAGCAATGGTGACATGACCACCCAGCTCCAGAGTCATAGTTCCATATAGGATACCTAGCAGATTGGTTTTATAAAAGAAAGCACAGATTACAGGTAAACTCAAACATATCTAAAATAGATCAGCACCTACAAAGCAAAGTTAATTTGGCAGGTTTTTGCGAGGCTAATGTCCTTTGGATGTCCAACAGAACAGTGATGTTAAAGCACTGTTCACACAGCATGAGTGACGTGTGAAAGGAAAAAGATTCACTCGAACCTTTACAGTGAGCGTAGGGCATGTTCATCACATAGTCCTCCCCTCGGTTGAGAAAAGTGAGGCGAGCCTCTCCGTCCAATATAGCCGACAGCGAGTTTCCTAAAACAATGAAACAGTACTGATAGTCAAAAGTAGATAATAGACTGAAGAGCTAAAATGGCAAAGTAATATTAGACCAGCATTAAACAGTGAGTGTGCTGTGTGTGTTTGTACCATAGAACTTGGACTTGGCGAGGATGCTTCCACTGAGGCAGAATCCATCCTTCCTGTTACTGACATAAAAGGCTGATACTGGAGGATGATGAGATACCTATAAAATAAATAATTTAAACTGTCAGTTATCAATTTACCCTGTCAACATTATCTGATATTTATTCCTCATATAGCCAAATTCAGTGTAACAGATGAGGTAGCTCAGGTAGCTCTCGGTAGCAGTATTGTTGTTACCTGTTCTGCAATGTAGAAGGTCTTGCTATTGGTCTTCTGATGGAGCCACATGCAGCGGAACGTCTCTCCAATAATGGGGTTGTAGGGCTTCTTCAACCCCTGTGGATTCAAAAGCACCATAAAACATGATTTTAGCGTCATGTACATACAAAACATGTGACCAACAGCTGATTCAGAAGAGCTATGCTGACCTTTGGCTTTTTGTAAAATCCAGAGATGTACCACTTTACCACCTTCTTCATCCGGTTATAGGCATTCTCTTCAATCGCAGCCCTGAGAATGAAGCAAAAGCTTAAACTGATGCTCCTCTATCACACACTCTTTTTTCTCTCTTTTGAAAGTCAAAGCCAGGCCAACTTGTTTACAGTCTAATGCCACTATCCTGCAGGCTGAAGTCCGATTACCATTGATTCACATCAAATTACTCCCGATTGATAAGCCTGTTTCACAAAGGTCAAAGTAAATGGGATGTCTTACTCTGAGAGGAAGTCTGCATGGAAGTAGTAATCAGAGAGTTTGTCCAGAAAGGATCTTGGCTCCAGGATAAAAGTGGGTAACACAACCTTGGACAGGTCCATGCCAGGTCGAACCTGCTTCAGCAGGGTCCAGATCAAAGACTTGTTCTCCTCTGATACGGTTTCTGTCTGAGCAGCTTCACCAGCCTGAGGACACAGTCATAAAACAGCAGACAGGTTAAGTAATTGCATGTGTCCTGTTGTAACATATATGACAAATTGCCACTTGCCACTTTTTTTTTTTAACTTTTATTAACGCCACTTTCAAATTTTTATTCTTGTCCACAAGCTTTAAAGTTCACATGGCTTTTTGTGCAAATGGTGCTTTCATTACCTCTTGAGTGTAAACATTTTGCCTCAGTCAGTGTTTAATTATTGAGTTGTCTCGTTTAGATTTCATCAGGATGGAAATCTGTGTTTTCACTTTCACACTTATCCTCACATCCCTCGCAGACACCCACGCACACTGCGATCAAAGCTCGTCCATGTTACAGGCTGAATAGCCCCTGCAGAGGAACATGCTAATTTCTCCTCATTATGTGAGAAACTTTATTAAAAACAAGCCTTCAGATGAAGTTTTAAAGATGAAAATGGCTGCTACAAATCCTAGGAGATTGTATCCTAGTGGTACAATCACATCTCATCTGCAATGCTTTTTCTTGTTGACGTTCAAAGGAGAGCAAAATTGCAGCCTCCCACCCCCACCCCCTGTTCTATACCTCTCCTAACTCCTCCTGGGACTGTTCCAGGTATGGGGTTTCACGCAGATGCTCATTTGGGTCCAGGTCAATGTACGAGTCATCCTGACGCTCTGAGGTGTCGCTGTCACTCTCCTCACTTTTCTCCAGCCCCTCTGGATCTGACTCCTCGTGGTCCTGCTCTCCTTCCCGATCTGACTTGTCCGAGTACAGGTCCGGGTCTTTCAAATGGTCGCTGTCATTGAACCTGTAAGACGCAGGGGAATATCATAGAAAGAATTTTTAAATCCCTAAAATCAGAAATAGCTGGGCTCTACAATCTAATGTAAATTACATTTCCTACTCACTGGAAACCGTGTATGTTGTGGGCTCTGAGGAGGCTGTAGAAATTAATGGAGTGTTCCCCACCAGTGCCTACAGTGCTCATGTCATCCTTCCCCTCACGGATCATGGTCCTCTTCAGCAGGCTGGAGCACTTCAGGGCCAGCTCCAAGGCATCCATCCAGCATCGGCCTGGAAACAGGAATTAAGCTGATAAACAAGATGCAGAAACCATTTTATGAATTATTGTTTTCATGAAATCTATTCATGGTGAATCACGAAAAACCCCTCACCACACATCAGAATCAACCCCGGATGAGTTTAAAAGGCTTTTTCACTTTGGAAGTCTTTCTAAAACAGGAGAGTTATTTCAGCACCATGGAGAGTGACCGAGTAGATGATGGAGAGGTTGGAATGGCTATTTCAGCACCATGGACAGAGACACAGAGGACACGTTTGCTTGCTGTATCTCCGAACAGCCTTCTATTTATTAAGTCTCCTTTTGTTTCATTTTCTCACATTTACACAGACATAAACTGAGATTCACATATACACACATCCGCCCTCATAACAAACAGCCATTCCAGCCTTTCCACATCCCAACTTATTTAACGTTCAACCCACAGTTAAAGTCTCCTATGTTGGTATTAAAGCAAACAGAGCATTTAACCATATTTCTTATTCCACCCTTGCTTCTTTATCACTACCTCGAATCTACATTACAAATTATTCTAACAGCCTGATTCAGATAATAAAGGTTAATGTACCTTTGATTAGATTGTGGCCAGAAACGCTAACATTGTTAGGCCACGATTGCCCGGTTCCTGTTTAAAGTGGGCCCATTATGCTTTTCCTTTCTGTCACATGTACACACATTTAAATGTTGTTTTATGTTAAACTTTTTAAATAACAAACTTAGTGTATGTACAAGAAATCACTGTTAGCCGAATAGAGTAAAAGGAATAAAATTCTGTCTACCAGCACACAAGCCTTTCTCACCTTTTGTTCAAATGTTCTATTTTAAGAAGAAAAAATGAAGAAAGGTGGCTCACAGGGCTCGAAGGCAAACAGCTACAGATACTTATTTCATACAGAGGACTGAGTAAGGGCCCGCACCTTGACCCAATATAAGATAAGTAATGATTCATTTGCACTGTGAGTCACACACATCTACTGTAGTTAAGACAAAAATAAATATGAGGCTGGAAATGAGCAGAACAGGTCTCTTTTATCAGCATGCCGGAGACAAAACATAGCAGATGATTTTTAAAACAAAGATGAAGATCAGTGCCTCTTCCAATGAGGGCCACTTACTGTCAGATCAAGTGCTATTCATCTGATACTAATACAGCTTTGTTTATGCCAATATTATGCAAACTGATAGTTTATCTCAATCACTCAACTCACTCACACAGCAGTCAGAGAAATGGCTTTAAATGACAGCGTGTCTCCTACCATCAGACTCAGAGGCAGCACGGAAAATGAGGTGGCTGCTGGGTAACGGCTGCGTGATGGAGCCAACTGCTTCTCCTTTAGGACCCTGATAACAATAAGACACAAAGAAAGGAAGGGAATGCACATTCACCTAGTTACTCAGTTTCTTGATCTGTGTTTTACTTCTTCTTTTAAAAAGTCTTTCATTGTGATTTCTTTATTTTATCTCAAGTTTTTTATATTTTCTCTTTTAGTTTGAAATCATTTCATGTGCAAACAGAAACAATCCAGCATTACAGATATGTAATTATGCAAATGAGAGAGCATAGAGGGCACAGAAACAGAACCGGTGAAGTGCTTATTTCAATAGTTGAGAGCAGGAATGATGTAATGCAAAACAAACTGGTAATTGTGATTCAAGGTTTTGTTTTTTTTACAATACAATCGAAAAACGAGGCTTGAAATGCGAGGTCAGCGATGAATACTAAATTACTGGAGTGGACCGAAAGCAGGACGAGCTGAAAATGGGGATAATGGAAAATGAGAACTGCCAAAATTGAAACAGGCTGGCTGGATGTATAATTTTCTCTGTGTGTGTCCTAAATGAAACAAAGACATGGCTTCATTATACAGTTAACATCCACATCTGTTTCACTATTGTAACTGCAGGGGACAAATGACTGTTTTTAACTTAAGGGCCCTTTCAGTCCTAATTATGTGTAAGAGTTTATTCGGTTTTGCTCATCAATGGACAGCAAGCAAAACTCTGTCTGCATAATAAACCAGTCTGGCTTTGCATTCATGATTACACTGTTATAAACAATGGGAAACAATTTCTAAGAAAATTAAGGCAAAACCAGCAGACACCGGTTTAAAAAAACACAAGTGTGCTGTAGTGGCACTGCTATGGTACCACTTTTTAAGGTAAAATGATCATACGCCTGCTGTTTGACATACTAAAAAGTAGCTTATAAACTCAGGTACCTGCAAATACCAGCAATTGATGACTAGCAAACAAACACATGCAGGCTTCTATGTAAAAATATATACTGAGAAAAATCATGTCATAATCAAATGCTATATGTCAACTGTTTTCATGGTGATTTTTTTCTGTTAACATTGAGTACATCACGGCAATTTTCACACAAATCACTGTAAACCTCCATAGGAAGCAGAATGCAGTCGGGGCCTAAGGGATGATTCCAAATGCAGCCATTTTTGAGCAAATAACTGTTTTGTAGCACTTTTGTTAACTGTGCACTCGCTGCATGCTTTAAACAAATTGTTACAATGTGTTTAATAGTGAACATGTGCTGTCGGTCTTGACTGCTGCACAATAACATTCAATATTTAGTGTTTACTATTATTTACACTTTATCACTGTGATAGTGTTGTGTTTATTATGTTGCTCTCTGTCTGTGTTTAGTTATTTGTTAGTTTTCTAAAGGTGTCTGAAAATCATAATCTAATTAAAAAGATGCTACATTAGGATCATTTACATAACTGACTTAATGCTTTTTAAAGGTACATTCTGACCTTGACAGCCCAGATGGACTGCTCCAGGGGGTGAAAGAGTTTGAAGCAGAAGCCGTCCTTCTTGGAGGGCCTCTCGATGAGCTCGCAGGCATTGAGCAGCACTGTTCCCACCCACTGCCCGTTTTTGTGAGTTTTGTAGATAAGCAGGACGCCTGGCTTCAGCACACACCACAGCTTGGTCCAGCTTTTCAGAGTGCCACGGATCTGCAGACAGTTGCAGAAAAAAGTCAGGTACTCAAAAACGCTACTAAAACCTGAAGGGATTCCTTTACTCCTTGTCTTACTGTTACAGCTGGGAACACTATTTTTCCTAATGCAAAAGTAATCTGTTATATTTTGCATATAGAGCACAAGGCAGACACTGAATGTGGGATGCGCCACCTTTAGCCAGTCGGCCATGACGATGACAGAAGGATCAGTGATGGTGCTGAGCAGCTCCTTGGTTGCCCTCTTCTTTTCTTCCCTGTAGTTCTTCTTCTGCACCTACAGGAAACACAGAGGGTGGGACAATGCAAAGACATCATTATGTGGACATGGCTTCTCACTGAATTCCATTTGGCAACAAAAAATATGAGTGAAATCACACTTCTCTGTGTCCCTGTCACATTAGCACCAGGGTGCCGTTTGACTGTTGAGTACACTCTTTTACATTTAATGGCTCCCTTTAAGCCTGCACATGTGCACGACACCACTGCACCACAGATTTAAAAATCTGTGTTTTATATACATCATCAGTTAACGTGTGGCCCAACATACACAATTTCCTGTTGTTGACCAAAAGAAAACATTTGTACCGACTGGATTTTGATTAAAACAAACAAACCAAAAAAAATGAAATTGATTAGAAATATTCGACGGAAAGAAATGAATTATTAGGGTCTAAACCAGGGGTGGGCAATCTCAGTCCACGAGGGCCGGTGTCCCTGCAGGTTTTAGATCTCACCTTGGGTCAACACACCTGAATCACATGATTAGTTCGTTACCAGGCCTCTGGAGAACTTCAGGACATGTTGAGGAGCTAATTTAGCCATTTAAATTAGCTGTGTTGGTTCGAGGATACATCTAAAACCTGCAGGGACACCGCCCCTCGTGGACTGAGATTGCCCACCCCTGGTCTAAAGCATCGTCTTAAAAGACTGATTCTAATTAGACAATGTATTTTTCCAATTAAATTAGTGCTGTAGTACACTACTGAGTAAAGAAAAAAAGACCAAGCATACATACTTCGAAATATGTTCACACAAAATTCAGTTCCAAGCAATAATTTAATTCCTAAAGCACTTTTGCAAAAGCAATGTTTTTTTGATTAAAGAAGCAATCCATCTGACTAACATCTACAGCTCAGCCTACAGGAAAGTAATCTGTTTCAAGAAATGAAAGCAACTACAGGTCGTTAAAGGTAGAGTTAGAGTTGCATCCACTGCATTTTCTAGTGTTGTGGATAACTGATATTCTGTGTGCCAGGACAGTCAACTAATCTCAAACCCATTGGCCTGTTGTGAGAACAGCTTTAAAATGTGGAAAAAGCGCCCATCAAATTAATGCAAGCTGTGGGAGTTGAAATGTATTTACATACAGCACCAGAGGTCTGCAAGACTATGCCTGCGGCAGGTGGACTAAAGTCAAGTTTGAAGGACAAAATCATCAACTTTGATTTTTTTCACCATTTTTGACTATACTGTGTCCTACTCACTCTGCCATTTGTTACATGACGAAAAGTATGCGCTTTTAACAAAAAACATGACCTCTAAGTTTGAATACAAACACTGTAAATCATCATGTTGACAAGCACTAGCGATTGAGCTATACGTAACACTCTCCATGAAAGAGCCTCATTAAGACTCATTATGCCTGCCCTTAGAATTAAGCTTCTGGATACGCAAGACTTAAGCTGCTTTGAGCTCACTTACCTTGAGGGACTCCTTTTTGGTGAGCTTCCCCCCAGACGCCGACACATCCTTGTCTGAACCATTGTACAGCTTTGTTTCAGACTGAGAACACAGGAGAGAAAAGGAAGGTCTTGGAGATGTCACATCAAGATCTTTATTCTTCATATTCATATGTAAATGAGAAAAATCTGTTCTTAAGCCACATGTTTGTTCATTGTAACGGTTAACACACCCTTGAAAGGTTGGAGGACTTCCAGTGGGGTCACCTTAAACACCCTTAGTAATAGTAATACTGGGAATCTGGGAATTTCTGTTCCAAGCAACTAAAAGAAAAATCCATAAAATGCCTAATGTAGTCTGTAAAGTGTAAAGGTAAATGTCAGCAAAGTGTTGCCTCTTAATGACAAATTGGTTACCTGAAATCACACAACCAACACAGTCTACTAAAACATGGGGACATTATTTGAGATTAGCAGATCGATCTTTTTCCGACCAAGCTCATGCGTTTCCATGGTAGAACCCGACTTAGCTCTGCTACTAGGATAAAGCTTAAAATTGCTGGTGTGTCTCTGCCAGATCCCGTCACATGCCAGCCGGAGCGACCTATAGTGGCCACACACACACACACACACACACACAAGCAGTGTGTGTGTGTCTAAAGGTGACAGGATGGAGGTTACGTGATTACGTAAGCATCAAAGCTAAAACCCTCCTTCCAAATCTTTTGTACTTTTCACAAACCTTCAGATTTATTTTGAGAGTACGACTCCTGTGAGGACTGCTGTAAACCACAGCTTGGGCTTGATTCTGCATCTGAACTAGTCATCTAAGACGTCATCTGGATGTTTTTGATACACACACACATTATTTTAACTCGTTTTCCTTCTGGCAAGCCTCTCTGTGAGAGATTCTTTTAATCTCTAAATTAACCATCATGCATGGATCATCATCTCTTCATACTTGTAATCATGAAAACAATTTCATAGTGTCTGTGCGGTGACTCAGAGGAAGCCTCGAGACACCCACGTTTGCACTGACATATTTGATGAGGACCTCGACAGATAAACTAGACGAGCCTCCACGCTGAGCTCGCTTGAAAGACGGGCCAAGTCCGAATTTTAGTTGATAAATGTTTGATGTTTTCCAGCGTATGTGATGTATGAGTCATCTCAATGTAGGCTCTCTCACGCCTTAGGCTAGACTCGGAAAAGGAAAGAAGATGTGTGATAATTCCCTTCTTCTCTGGTCTCATTACACACTGAAGCACCCCATCATTCCTTCTTAGCCTTTACAGCACATCAGCTCAGTGGAGTGAGTTTTCTTACCTTGCTCTTAGATATGGAATGAGAGTCCTCTTTCAAAGGCAGTGGCAAGAGGTCCTCCTTCCCTCTCTCGAAACCTGTAACCATAAAGAAAGTCCAAAGTTCATCTGGTTCCAGCAGGAAACAGATGAAACAGGGTCTTTTCTAACTGCAGATGGCAGCCAGAGTTCCACAGGGCCAATCAGTGGCCTCACACTGGTTTTCACCCCGAGAAGAGAACAGGCACTGTGAAGGGATGGGAATCAGTGGACACCTCCTTATTCTCTAATCCTGTTATTTTTAAAACACTATCCAGGCACACGAACGGTGGGCAAATGTGTGCTTGATTGCGGTCATGTGAATAGTATATTGAAA
Organism: Oreochromis niloticus; assembly: GCF_001858045.2. Classification (NCBI taxonomy): domain Eukaryota; kingdom Metazoa; phylum Chordata; class Actinopteri; order Cichliformes; family Cichlidae; genus Oreochromis; species Oreochromis niloticus. The sequence continues at coordinate 36,373,403 of NC_031981.2, read as the reverse complement.
ACTGCTCCAAATCTTATAAGGGGCTTCTGATTCACAACAAAGAACCAATCTAATAGTAAATACTGCCAATGCCTATCAAATCATTTTCATACAAATGATATGAAAATGTCAAAGTCACAATTATAGCCATGACGATAGTTTGCCCTTTACTATAGCTGGCTATGTTGTGATACAGAAATTCTGTAACAGACTTGCAGTCAGTCATCAACAATACGTTCAGTTCTAGTTGGCTTCACTCTGTACGGCATTTTCCAAATCTGTCATGTATGTGGTGCTGCTTCTTTTGGAGCATTGTTGGTGCAGCTATCTAACAAATAATATCACTTTCTTAGTGGTTAATATTCTAACAGTGTGTTCAATAAGTCTGTGCTTCAGTTCTGCTGGGTGCAGTTTTAGTATTTTAATGCTAAATATTATACACATAGAGTTTGACAATACTGACCGCGATTTGCCTAAAATTCCAGAATTTCGGAAATCTGTTTATGTGTAGTTATCCATTTACTCATTTACGTTCTGCCCGACTGCTCGGATCGGCTGGTGGATTATGGCATTCAAAAAATGTCCTGCCAACAGGACAAGCTGCACTCTGGTGGACAAACTATGCAACATCAACATTGATAACATGGAAGGCTGATACTCCCATCCTCTTCATTTATCAGCTGTATAAGCAAATAATAAGCCAATAATATCAGCCCGCTGATAAATGTGTTTGACTCTACTTAGTACAGTTATTTGTGTCTCACACTGCATGTCTACAGTTTACGGATGATTATAACCTGGCACTCAGCCCTCTCATCCCAGTCACCCGGTCACTTCTGGCTTCAAAGAAACAACAAGAAACGACAGCAGACAAAATGCTAACAGTGAAGCGTCAAAACAAGCTGTCATAAAACAATGTGTGAGTAACACAAATCTCTAAATACACTGATACAAATAAGTTTGGTTCAACTAATCAGTGGATGAATCAATTTAGAGACTGTATGTTCAGACAAAGTACTGATATCTAGTGTGTTAATGACATATCACAATACGAGGCATTAATCTTTATCCTCTATCCAGAATGTGCTTCTTATTCAAAAACAGATGTCTAAAACAAGTATTTGTTACACTGCTTGTTTTAGAAATCCCCACTAATCAACAAACTTGCCTTAGCTAATAATTATGAGTTACAGCTCTTTTTGCTCCCTTTTCCAGTTTTGTGACTTCTCTCACGGTGACGATTTCAAGTCCAAATGTCTGCCTTCCTAACTGGAATCCCATTACATAATGTCAGTCACAGGAGCACACTGTCCTTTGAAGCCACTGGAGGAAAGCCAGAGAAGCTGGATGGCAACAAGCTAGCACTGGTGACAAGAGCTTAATCTGAACTGAGCTCAAATCTGCAATAAATTAGCTGCTGAAAGGACTAAAAGGAGGTTCCCCGTTTCAGTCTTGGACAGTGTAGGTTTGAAAAGTGGACACAGAAAAAGTAGTAAGTTGTTGAAAGGAGTGCGAGTTGAATATAGCACTATTGTGTCTTAAACCTAAGCAGAAGGAAATTGTCTGTTTTTTAATTTCAGCTCTGCTTTAGCATTTCTAATCCTAATTACTGAGCCAGTTTCTAAACAATAACCCAAACCTCCGCAACAGATTCCCCACTAAGATCACTGCAGTGTGTGGCACACAAGGTCTCAAGGTGACAGTGAGCCTGTAAATATTTTATGCTTTCCTATCTTCAGGCCATCAGTATTCAGCTGTGAGAAGGAACAACTGCAGTTCTTCATTTCTAAGTGAGACATTCATCATGTGAATAGAAGTCAGATTCTATTTGAGCATCCATTCCCTTTAATAAAAAAAAAAAAAAAAAAAAAAAGTGGCCGCATGTCTTGCTGGTCCGAAACAGGACTGTATTCTTACTGCATGCCTCATAAGGTTTTTGTCAAACCCACTTTTTATCAGCCAGCTTTATTTGCTCTGTGTCTTCCATTTCCAGTAAAGCTGGTGCTTTTACGTGGACATAAAATACTCATGACAGCAGCAGCAGGCAAACTCTAAACCAGCATGTACCTTGAGATGGAACGTGCAAAATTTCCCTGCATAAATCATATCCATTCAACTTGATCTCCAGTTTTCTCCTGCATTAGAAATCCTGACTGAGAACCTGCAAACATGACAGCTTGTACTTGCCTTCTCTCTCAGCCTGTGGGCATGAACTGAAAACTAAACTACAAACATAAATCTTTTAGCTTATTTGTTTCGATCGGTGCAGTATCAGCTGAAGATGTAACTGAGAGGAAGATGGAAGATGATGAAAGAATAAAAGTGATTCAAATAGATTAAAGTTTGAATCAGGATGTTAGTCACTCAATTTGCAATCACTGATGAACAGAATCACCGTGGTCCACTGGGATGAAGTGCCTAATTTCAATTTAAGACACCTTAATGTGCCACTTCTCCACTCACACAACTGTGTCACCATGGAGCAGCAGCAAAAAGAAAGCAGAGAGAATGATTTCATTGTATTACGGCAGCTTGTTTAACGATTATGACTAATGACAAACTAAATATTAGAGGGAAAAGTGTGAAGTTTACTCCATTTTTACCTGAAAATCAGAGTTTCATTTTTGAAACTTGAGACTTTGAGTTAAAAAAGCAAAGATCAGCCGGAAAACAGTTGACATGCTTGTTACCATGTCACAAATATGACAGTGACACTGCTGACAGTCACTGTTTAATGACTAAGGTTAAAGTTCCCTCTTCCAGGCAGAGACCTGAGAGACTGCCCATCTGCTCATCTAAAATCAACACCTTCCAGTGTTTGTGTGTTTCTTCATTAATGTCATATCATGAGGGCACGGAGCGTTGTCTGTGACATGTCCTCTGCTTTTAATCTAGACAACCTCAGGAATAAAAACTCACCCTTGGGGGAAAGGTTTTGTAGCCTTTTGAAGGCAGGGAACCTACAATAGCCTTTTTAAAATAAACTCTGATGAGCTTTGTTTTAATATAAGACACTGCAAGAAGAAAAACCTCATGTACTTAAGTTTTTTTCTTTTATAAGATATTCATAACTTTTTCAAGCAGATTGCTTCAAAAGAGCTGATAAACAAAAGGACTACAAATGAGAAACATGTAGAAGTGATTACAGAAGTGAGATGCAAAGACAATAACATTTCAAAGGGATGCACATCGCTGAGCGTGTCAATTTGAAAAATCCCTGTTATGTATGTGGCTGGAAATCAGTGACTGTGTGTTTGTGTGTCTGGCTGAGAGTGTTGGACACACCACTGCAGACTGAAAGGAGCTCCAAAGATCTCACTGTGCATCAAACATCATAGACTGGAGAGATAAAGAGACAGAGCGAGTGAGAGAAAAGGGAATTAAACAGCAAAGAGACCAAGACAGAAAGAGCCGCGTCCTGCTAAATCCAAAGCCTTTACACTTTTCTAAAATCCCTTACTGAATGAAATGAGACTACATAACTAGAAGCACAGTGTACGTCAGACAGCAGACGCATTAGTAAAGGGTGAGCACGACAAAAACACAGTACTTTAACCTCCCTAGTTTTGTAGTTTGCTGTTTAAATGAGGCGTTACGTCAGCATTCTTTGAGATCCTCAAACATATAAAAAGTTGCTAAGAATTTGACATAAGCAAACCACTCATTATCAACTTACATCCATAGGGATACAGGCCTGACCCTGAAAAGTTCCCTTCACTTCTAAGAATCATCTGCAGTGTTGGTATTCAGCACCTCAACCTGGAGCTACACCTCTGTTTAATGCAACCCTGAAGCTGCTTCTCCCACCAGAAGATGTTTTTAATGCAAGCACTTGGATTCCTACAACGTCACATTCATTAAATCAAGTTCATTTATAGCTCATAAAACCAGATTGATCCAGGGGGTTAATCAATGCAGTCTCTAGGTTTCTTTAAAATCGGCTTACGCGCAGCTTTCTATGATGCTGCTCTATTATTCTGGTAGGAAATATGAATGCTGCCATGGCAACAGGTGAGCTAAGAACAACAAATTGAGGGGGGGGAAAAAAAGACTGTGAGCAGAGTGACTTTTCAATTTTAGGGAAGCAAATTGTCTGAGTGTTTGGTACTGTGGGAAACCTGCCATAGCAACAGCATCTCTATGGTACTGGTGACACGTCATAAAAAATTGAAAGACGTCTGGTTCACTGAAAGGGAAAGAAACACCAGCTGGAAAATGTCATGGATATTGTTTTGGTGTAATTTAGTATGTGTGGACAAATCTGTCAAGTAGCTCAAAGCAGTGCATGAATTCACCTAACTGGCAAGGTGCTTTCAGCTGCTCCCTTATTTCCCAAGGGGTCACCACAGCAGATGGATGCACAACTTTGATTTGGCACAGATTTTACTTCCTGACGCACTCCCATTTGTCCGAGCTTGGGACTGGGACTAGGAGCACACTAAGGCTGTGACCTCTTGAGGATTTCTTTCCTGATGTGTTAACCACTACAAATTTAATTTCGAATGCTCTCTGTTCCTCCATAAAGATGCTTTTGCTGCATGTAGCTGCAATTGCTTTGCTTTTCAGAAAACAAAAACACAACGAGGAGAGGTGAGGATGATATGCCGAACCAGCTAGCGTGGATTTGAATCACTCGATGTTTGCATTCATTCAGGTTGTGTTTGATGTTGACAGAAACTGTTTTATTCCCACAGTTACTGGACCACAGATGACATCGTTCAAATGTTTTCTTAGGCCAGGTCATCTTCCCCATGACAACTGAACTAATCCCTTCATGTTTCGAATTAGAGGAACTCCCGTTTAAACTAAAACAAATTAGCATAACTATGCATAGACACTGTAACGTGCCACTTCCTCTAGATAATCTGAAAAGAGTATCCTATCCACCATACAATGTGCTAGGTCATGCTGACCTCAAGATGAGCATCTAATTATGGACCACAGGCATGCGGCTTTTTCCACTCTCTTATTAGTTTTGCCAAAGACACGTTTCAACCTCTAAATCAATTTCCGCTGCACTCAATCTCTGACTACCGAGGAACTAAGGGCGTGCTCTCTCACTTAGTGATGGGCTGATGAACAATGCAACGTTTCAATACAAGGTTAGAGCATAAGGTGCAGCTGAGCCCAGGTCTCATTTGAATCTCCAGGCCTGGCTCGTGGACTTCAAACCTGCTTATTATGCAGCCTTAGCTTACCACTGCAAAAGCAGGCACATAAACCTCTGCGATGAAGCGGCCTGATCCACAGTGCTGTACTTTTATCCTGATGTGAGGAGACAACAGCATATTATCTTTTTAAAAAGGTTGGTATTTCAAACAGGATGTGTATGGATGACAGAAAGGGCATTAGGCTGGTTGTATTACCACAGCTGCTGTTTTTTGTCTCTGTCTATTTATATTTCACTTGAGCTTATGTACACTGGCAGATACTGGTACTGTTCCCCAGACAGCAGGTAATGATTTTTTGGCTTGTCAGCTGATACAGCGGGAGGAAGGTTTAGGCAGATCCAAATGTAGAACTCAGGATGGTGTCATGACTTCTAGCCTCTTGGGGGGGTGGCATTTTTCAAGGCTTCTGAAACAACCAGTGGATATCTGACCCAAGATTTCCTGTTCTACCCACTAGTCATTGTTTACAAATATAGATACATTAAAAAAAGTTAAGAAAAGTTGAAGGTTTTCTCTTAGTCACTTTTAAGAGAGTATAGCTTCAGTTTCAATGAGTCTATCACCCCTTTTTAAGGTCGTGTTCTTTTCCGCTTCTGGGAAACTTCCAGAGTACCAGCTATTTTTATGCTTGCCATGCATGCTGGGTCCCTCCCAGTCTGCTTCTGTAATTTTGTTTCAATTAGTGGAAGAGGACACAAAATTAAAAGTATTCTGCAGATCTTCTTCCTCGCCTGAAAGCTCAGGCACCGTGGACACCTCCACTTATAACTGCTGCTTGGTGACCCTGCCTTCATCACCGCAGCTAACTATTTGTTTTAGCACCTGTTGTGTCTCACAAACACTTTGATATAGTGTAAAGACAAAGCAGAGAAGCAAAATCTTCTATTTGACAGATTGAAACAATAAAAAAACAAAAACTGTGGCCAATAAAAAAAGAAAGAATATTAATTAGTAATTTCGCCCTTATTGGTTTTGTTAAACAAAGTGTTTGTCATTGAAGTGGTACGGCTGCTCCTAGAAATGAAAATATAGAGCCCCAACCTCAAAAGGAAGTGAAACAACTAAAATCACCAAGTCAGCTGGCAAGCATATGTTTCAGTGTACAAGGAATAACCCACAAGGAAAAATGCTGTCTCAGAGGGTCATGTCAACTGGCATTTGGAAGAATGTGGTGTAAAAAAACAAAACAAAACACCCCCCCCCCCCCCCCCCAAAAAAAAAACATGTATTAAGAGATTGTCAAAAACACAGAAAATGAATGAGTCTACCCGTCTGCACCAGCTGTCTCCTGCAGTGTCTCCTAAAGCCAGCGCCTGTGAGCAGAATGTCTAAAATAAAGATGAATGGAGCTAAGGCTGGGAGGTGAGTGTGAGAAACAGAGTATGACTCAGACGATGTCTCGTAGCTCCAGATATACATGTAGCTGCAGAAGCTGCTGTTTTAAAGGGGAAAGAAGCAGGCGCATAGCCAGACCAAGTCCCCAGACACAGAGCGACCCGAGGAGAGAAAGACCACCACTGTGACCATGGTACTGACATGGCTTAAAGTGCTGAACTGGGAGAGCTGCACACTAAAAAACAGCAGAGGACTGAGGTCGCGCCAGGTTGTGAAAGTCTGAATCACAGTATGATGCTGAAAAGAGTTTGTGCACAGTCAGCCTTTCCATAAAGGTTAAAATGGTTACTTGTGAAAGTGGAACAGAGGACGTTCACTCTCTGAAAGCTGTTGCACCTGCCAGCTGTCTGCCTCCAGGTTTACATCATTTTCAGCAGGATAAACAAAAGGAAGTGATTTTAGAAATGAACACAAAACTGATTTAATCCTAAATGTTCTCTGGGATTAAGTGTACTTTCAAAAATAAGGATTATCACTGCACTCTAATAGAGGTATCACAGAAACCTGTGTAAAGCTAAACCAGTTGAAGGGAAGGCTATCTCCTGCAACAGCAAAGACTGCATCAGCTTGTTTACATTTCAGAGTCTGTAAATGGTTGTGTATGGGGCTCTGAAAGAGGGAAGAGCAGGAAAAGTCTTCTAAGACATGCATAATCTCTCAACAATGACCAAGCAAAAAAGAAATGCATACGGAGGATAAAGCCCAGTGCTGCACCCTTCAAAGAGAAACAATGCCTGTTGCGTTGCCTCTAATCTTTTGACAGCTCTGTTGTTGACAGCAACAGTGTCCTCTGCTCTCGTTGATAGTTGATTCAATGTGCCTCATAGCTGAGGCAAGTTTAACTCACAACCAATCAAAATAAGTGCCGTGGTGTTTGATAATGACTTATCTTTAAACTTTGTACCTCCCTGCTTTGAACATGAATCAGAATCACAATGATTGGAGTCTTCGTATGTTTCAATTCATGTATTTGCTGAATGTTAAAAATGACTTTTTCACTGAGTCAACTGACACACTTGTGCAGTGATTGTCTGGGTGTGCCAGTGTGAGAATAAAAGTAGTCAACACTATAAATGCCTTTGAGGAAAACCTAAAATCATCAAATATTATACCCATTTTAAGAATTCTGGTGTTTTACCCCATCCAAAAGTTTGTCTCTGCCTTCACTGGTATCCCTTTGAAACACCTACAAACAAATCCTTCTATGATGCAGTCGACAGAATCCGTTCCTTTCATGAATACATCCCATTGCACAGAATTTAAGGTGGTTCTCGAAACTCTCAGGACCAAAGTAAACCAATACCAACAGTACAACTACTGTATTTAGGATACAAGGCCAATAAGTAGCAGAAGTCAGCAGTCAATCATCTGCAAACCTACTAATAAGCCTGCAGCACTTCCCAGCGTTGAGCTTTGCGAGACGTTCCACGCCATTGTGCACCCACCTGGCAGCGAGATGGGTGACAGCTCGTTATAGCCCCCGAACGAGGCATTGCGGATGAGTTTGCGTCCGTCCGGGTGTGGAGGTCGAAGCGATGCTGTCCCGCCGCACGTGGAGAAACGGCGACGACTAAGCAGGCCTTCCTCCTTCATCATGGGGCCGGCAGGAGCTCCCCCAACGGGAGGGAAGGAGGGAGGGGTGGGTAAGGAAAACTTAAAGGTGGAAGGTCGAAGGGTATCGGGATACAATCCGATCTTCCCCGCACAGCTCGTGTGCAAGCAAATATCCCAACCAGCAACACTTACACACACACAAACAGAAACACAGAGTGGTTCAGATAGCAGGCATTGGACCGGTGCAGTCGCTGCTTTCCTTAACGCTTCCTTCAGCCGACTGCTTTCTTCCTCCCTCTCTCTCTCTCTGTCTCTCTCTCCCTCTCTCTCACTCAATCTGTGCCCTGTGAGTGTGTATAAAAGCAGCAGCCTGTAAGTACTTAATAACGAATAAGCTGAGCCCCTCCCACTCCCTCTCCTCGGGATGGGTAGGGGAGCCGCATCTTAGCTTGAGAACAGCCCTTATGTTCCGCATCTCATCTTTCACTTCAGCTCAATCTCTTGCTGCGTTGCATCTCTTAGTCATTATTTCAGATTCAAAGGGACACTTCACCGCTTTTCAACCTTACTCTGATGGATTAGTCACTGGGGTGGCATGTCTCTGACGTCTACCATACTTATTATTGTCAAAATATTTCTCCAGCTGAATTTAGTGTCGTCATTCAATCCTTTGACATCAGCAGATGAAGGAAAAATTACAGGAAGAGATATGAGGATAAGGATCCTCTCATGCCCTCACAACAGCTAAGGAAGACACAAACAAATTAAAAGGATTAAAACAACTATTTTGACCTCTTAAAAATAAATGTAGTTAACATGGCAAATAATAGACTTTTATAAGGCACAGATGCCAGATGATAAGCTCAACGTCTTACCAATACTCCTGCATTCCAGGTGCTGGCTAACTCAGCAAAGTAGAAAGTCTTGCTGTGGAAGGAGCTGTGGCATCACTGCTGTTAGTCAGCATGACAGCCACTGCGAATGAAAAGGTGGGATTGCCAGATAATAGTTTGATTCAACTACTCTGCCAGCGCTGAGGCAGGGTTGGGAAAATATTTAAACTGTTGAGTGTTTATGTTTGCCTGATCCTGAGGAGGTCAAAGCTACATTTAAACATTTAACAGTAATTTAGAAAATTAGGGTATAAACGTAGGACTCATATTCAGCTTCAGTCCATTACAAACATATTACATGATTGCCATGTGGTCAGCAGACATCTTAGTCTGAACGTTAGAAAGTAAGAAATCAATCATTAGCTGTTATTTGTTCAGCAAATGTAGATTAGCCAGTTATCAAAGTTTTAATTTTTGACATTTTCTTTTGCACTGAAGCAAGTTTTGTTCACAAATATATAAGGTTTAGAGTCTGTTCTTGTCCTTCAGAATAAAAAGTAAGAAAATGATGATCATGTTACTTAATCAAAATCTCCTGAAGGTGCTGCAGAGTCAGTGGCTGCTGGGGTGTTTTTTTCCACCATTGCCCTTTTCTGTTTACATTTAATATGATGGACAAATGTGAATCCAAAGAATACCTTCTTTGTTAATACTGTGATTACTCAGGCTGAATTCACATGTTCTAGTTCACTAACTGACCTAGGTTTGGTTTTTTTCCCCCCAATCCATGGGGGGACTAACGATTACTAAGTCACTCAGGGTACAACAGTGATGTTTTAATCAGACAGTTCTTGGTTGTTTTGATGGAGACACATGCTGAACCATTATTTGGGTGCTCTGCTATGCTGGTCTATAAAGATTAGTAAAAGAATATTCAATTCCCTTCTCCATAGCCATCAGAGAAGAGGCAGTGTTAGACTGAAGATGGAAACAGTGATAATTCAGTCCAACATCAAGCTAATGACTTCAAATTACTCTAAGCATTCACAGTAGTAAGCAGGCAGGGTTAATAAGAGAATGTCTGTACAGTCGATGTACACCTTGTTGTCTAGATTCTTTTAGTATGACTGAGTCAGAAAAGCTTCCCCACTGGCTGCTGGTTTAAATGGCCAAGTTAATTTGCAGTGAAATGTCCCTTATTCATTCCCTCTTCTGTCTGACAACACAAATAACTACAGCTTGTTAACCATACCTGCTATGCTATAACGAGTCATCAGATTGCAAATATGTATATACACACACACACACACACACATATGCATGTACACAAAGCAGATGCTCTGAGGACAGAAGGAAGTTTGTTGTCACACTGCTGCTCAGACGACCCTTTTATTCCCACATTACACAGGAAAATAAAGCCTGTCAGCACTGCCGGGTTAAGCTTTAGTATTCAAAGGCACAGAAGGCTCAAGGCTGCAGCGCGGCCACTGAATGCCGCATTGAAACGTGTGCTTCTCCTGGACACAGGTACAGTAAATAGAGCTAAAATCAGGTGCATTGTCTGTGCCCAAGCAGGTGACACTGACTGTAAAGTGCTTTGTTGGCACACATCTGTGACACACTGAGCACCACCTATAAATGGTACCTCAGCACCATGAATCTAGCTGACCATTTGTCTCGTCTGAAATCAGACAAAAGCTGATACATGTGGATTATTTTAGATTTAGTTCTCTTATACACACAGTGAATGTGTTCAGCATTTTTTAAAAGATAAATTTTTAGGTTCAAAGCTGAAGACCAATGAAAGATAAGTGTCATCAGTATGGTTCATATAAACATAGTCACTGATAACGGGTTTATTTATCTAAGAGCGAATGAACACATTTGGCCTGTGTCTTAGATTTGAATCCCAACACTGATGAACATTATCAGCTCTTGTTCCTTGCAGTCTTCTGCCACCTTTAATCTCACCCGTCTTATTCATTCTTTCATTCTAGACCTTTGCAAGGATCTAGTAATCTGCTGGCATCTCGCAAAGCCTTGCTGCCAGCTGTCCATGGACATTTCAGCCAAGATAACTTGTGAAGTACTTGTGAGTGTAATCCCTTCCAAAACATCTGTCCCCAATGTAGCTAATCAATCTACAGCTGATAAATGTGAGCGCTGCCTGCCTCAACCGTGCTTTAATTAATACAGCTAATTAGATGGTCTGTGTGTATAATTCACATCCCAGACCTCATTAACCTGCTTGCGGAGGAGGAAATGTCCATTTTGGTTACTCCAAAGGCATTCTGAGTCACATGACAAACTTTCTCTAAATATAGTCATCATCTGGGTCATTTTCCCAGCTATATCCAGGCTACGAAGGGCTGACTCTTCATACATTCAAAAGAAAAGAACAAAAGACCACCTTTAATTAACAAGATGTTTCTGTTTTATAATCACATGACAGCCTGGGCTATTAGCTAACAGAAGCTTTTCAGTAATTTTACACATTTATTTCTTATAATTTAAGCCAAAAGCCTGACACTATACTTCTGTTTCTTTAAATATCTAACTGCTTTTAATTTGGAGATAAGGATCCAGTGCCTTTAATTACTCATCTAATTTGATTCCAATACAACCATGTATGTGACATTTACTTGATGATTACTTAGCACATTATGATAGGCCATCATTGAGGCACAATTTTACATTTGATCAATGCTTTTTCTATTAGCTGCACATGAACTTAAGCTGAAGAAGGTGAATATTCAGCATTGTGATGATAGCAATAGCACACCACTGGTAGCATGTTAGCTCGAGATGTTCCTATGGCTAAATACGGCCTCAAAGAGCCACTAAGACTCTTAGTCTTATTTGTCAGAGCAGACTTGCTATTACATTAAGTTTATCTGACCACTGTTGATGCTTTACAGGGTGTCACGGTTCAAAACAATGCAAAGTTCATTAACTCTCCTGTTATTTTTCACTATGTTTGCAATAAACAAAGCTGTTTGTTAAGTTACTGAAAAAATAAAAGTCAGAAGTTATTATCATGTTTTGCAGTCAATCACAAAAGTGAACAAAAACTTTTTGATAGAATAGTAAGACTCAAAAACCTTTAAGAGTCACACGCAGTAAAACATCTATAGTCTTAGACCCTGTAAGCCTGAGATAAGCTGTGGAGCACGGAGGCTTTTTAAATCATTCTTCTGCTGTACTCCTTCCTACAGTAAATCAAACAACATGAATATCTCAAGACTCTTGTTTCAGTCCACATTCATACTCTGATGAGTAAAAGTGGTTTTATGTTGGTGTGAGCTCCCTTCTGTCCTCATGAGAGCAACCTTACATGGAGTATATATGCACAAAAGCACACAAGACAGCACAAATCATTAAACAGGCTAGCGCTGGAAGTCACGTGAGCGGCTTCAAACTATGTTACTCTTCTGCCTTCACTGTCTCCAATTCCACCTAGCACTACACTTCAACTGCTGTGACAGCTTGTATTACTTCATACTATACCTTGGACTCCTTAAGGTTAAATCTTAAAAGAAAACGTTCCAACGTTAAGTGCTGCAGTTTAAGATCCCAAATCATGCTTTACACCCAAGTCATGTCAGTCCAGACAAGCCTTCAGCTGTCCGAGCAGAGCTCAGGCTGCAAGCAGACATATTCTCCATCATGTCTTCGTGTCCTCCAGCTCTCTACAGACAAACCTTGGTCAAACCTGTTCAGTGCTCTGGCCTTCCAGGGTCAGGCACTCATTGGATGAGAGCGTAGGCGGAAGAAGAGACACTGGCTTGGCAGTGGCTGGGGGTTCATATAAGACCAGCCCCCTCCATGCAGTTAACCCTGTCTGACGCCATAATCTCTGCGGCTGAGCTTAAATCCGCACTGACCCCACCTGCTCTGGCACTGTAGCTTAACTTCCCTTCCTTTCCTCTTTTTTTCCTTCTTCTACAATTCCTCTTCATTTCTTTATCAAATCTTTGTAATTCTCTCACCGTCTTATCCTCTTCATTATCCGCCCCCTCGTATGATTAACACATGCATCTCTTTCAAACTTTCCCAGTAGCAGTCTGGCAAGAGGAGCAAGCGAAAGTGGCTTCAAATGTGACTGATGAAGTTTCCTTTAGTGATGAGTTTATTTTTTTTAGGGAACACACTGAGTTTGTGCGCCTGTTATTATGCTCTCTCTCTCTCACTAATTAAACTAAATAATCCAAATAGCACACAAAATCATGAAAGCAATCTGAACTAAACACAAAATTAAAACTTGCAGGTATGGTTGTATTTTTTTGTCTATCTTTCTTAATATGGATCAACAAGATTGTTGAGGTGACCCTGAATCCTCCCTTAGTTATGCTGCAATACGTGTAGACTGGTAAGGGATTCCCATGATGCACTGGGTGTTTCTTCTTCAGTCACCTTTCTCACTCACTATGTGTTAATAGACCTCTCTGCACTGAATCACACTTGTTATTAATCTCTGGCTCTCTTCCACAGCATGTCTTTTTTTCTGGCTTTCTTTTCTCACCGGTTGCAGCAGATGGCCCCGCCCCTCCCTGAGCCTGGTTCTGCCGGAGGTTTCTTCCTGTTAAAAGGGAGTTTTTCCTTCCCACTGTCGCCAAAGTGCTTGCTCATAGGGGGTCATATGATTGTTGAGTTTTTCTCTGCTTGTATTATTGTAGGGTCTACCTTACAATATAAAGCGCCTTAAGGCGATAGTTTTTGTGATTTGGTGCTGTGTAAATAAAATTGAACTGAACTGAATTGAAAGATTATAGATTGCAATGTACTGTAATAAACTCAAAAATCATCCTTTGAAAATTCGAAATTTTAGAATTAATATTTAGAGAGCACACATGATAGTTTATGGGAAAATCCCACTTTCAATATGAGCTGAAACTATCCAATCAGTGATACGAAATACATGCTCTAGGTGATAAATCAAACATGTAGTCACTTTTTCTGCAGATGCTGCAGTAATCTGGTTATCTCCAACCATTCTAGCAGTAATTAGATTTCCAAAAAGTCAAATTTGCAGTCAAATTGGATTCCCTTTGCGTAGAAATGTAAATACACTACATGGTCACGCATATATTTGGATCAATTCATGCATCTACTACTAATTGTGGGGATAGCAGTTTAAGCACTGATCTCCCCAGCCACCTGCTCCAACACCTCCATAGGGACACCACTATGTTTCCAGATATAATCCCTCCAGTGTGTCCAGCATCTGTCCCAGGCAGGACAGAAATGCAGAACTGCATGATCAATTACAATACAATACACTTACTTAACTTCAGCCTTCAGTGCTGCATATCCACAGTTTTAGTAAGGAAATCAACTTCAGTGTCAAACTGACCCAATTTTTGTTTTCAGGATCTTCACTAGTGATGAAAATCAAGCCTCAAGCTCCATACCAGAGATCTGAAAGTGGTGCATCACATCAGGAGATCAAGTACATAAGATTTCGAGAACAGAGGGGACTTAAACTAAAAACTAGAGGCCACACTGAAATGCTGAAACTTCCAGGAGTACGCAAGGAGGCGCTTTTGTGCACATTTCTTTATAATAACAATCAAATGATTGCTAATGAGGTCAGAATCTGCTATGAAGAGGGTAAGAGGGATTTCATGCATCATGAACATGTAAACATGGAGCTTTAAGCTCTAGCCTTTTAAAATGATTACTATGTATGCAAATGTATCACAAGGGTTAGTCAGCACATCACAGCTGGGGTACAATCAAATGTGATTATGTTTCAACACAAGTTGTTATCCTCCAGAAATCCTGCTCTGCAGCAGCGACACACCAATACAGCAATTCAAATACCATCTTCACACCTTAGATGTGAATGTTCTCACAACTCCTACAGAATATTTTTCCAGAAATATCTGTACCACAGCAGCAGTCGTCCCCTCGTGTATGGGGTGGATTCATTAGTGAACTCCAATATCAAAAAACTGCCTCTTTTAACCCAAAGATATCTGGCAGAATCTATGTTAACACTGGTCAAGAGAAAACACGTCAAAGGAAACACTGTCATCACTTTGACACAAGACCATCAGCTAGACGTTGAAGTCAAATCGGTTGCCATGGATACCCATTCTGGACTGCAGAGACTTGAGGGTCATATTGGGTATATAGTCTTACAGACTCTTGTTTCTCTGAAGCAGTGATGACTAGAATGTGAAGTAAGTTGACTGATTTTATTCTGTATGCTTACACCAGGAAATGAGAAATATTTGCCAAGGACTGAGTGAGCACTTTTTACTCCAATATGTATACAAATACATTTCAGCTAGACCATAAACACAAAACATGTATCTCATTGAACATCTGACAAAGCTTTTAATGGACCGATCCCAAAAGGCTGCTGATGTGTTGAGCCTATAACCACACAGCAACACACAAATCACACTCTTCAGTGACTGGATACACACAGGCTGATAAGCCTGACACAGAGAGCGTTTCTGCAATAACAACACAGTCACTAGATTCTCTGTACCGCTTGCTCTCTCTTGTGGTAAGAAAGTGAGTTCCACCCTAGAATAATGTAGGAAACACTGACACAGAGATTCAGTTTTTCTTGTATGCTATAAGCAAGATTTGCCATAAACTATTTTTCATTTAAAAATAAAAATCTCACGTTAGAACATTTTTCACTCACAGCAACAAAAACAAAGGATCTGTCACAGTTTACAGTCTCAAAATCAAAACTATCAGCCTACGATTCTTTGTCCTTCATGCTTTCTGTGATCTTAAGAGGAATCAAACCAAATTTCTGATACTAAGAACACATACTGAGAACAGGGAAATCAAACAACACTCTCGCAATTTTCTAATCACAGTAAGATGTCCACAAGAGGGCGCTGTAATACAAGAATAAGGCATGAGCAATGACGTAAGACCAATTTCCTCAAAGCAATAGAACCCCCTCTTTGATTTGTTCCTATTCTGCTGCATGGGAACTTCCATCCCTGAGCCCATCAATAGTCCTGAATGAGATGGTTTCCAGAAAGAGAGCTCAAATCTTGAGTGGAACGGGATGAGCAGGTTTGAAGTTGGGATTTCCTAAAAAAGGTCTGCAGTTGGCTGGAGGAAAAAAAGAGAGACTAAGACTAAGCAAAACCCTGATAGCTATCCTGAGGCTACAAATGGCCATTGCTTCTATGTCTTAAAGTGTCAACATAACACGCACCAGAATAAAAGAAGACAAAGGAAGCAGGATCATAAGAGTTAAGAGGCTCAGAGTGTACAGTATGCAACTCTATTTAGAGCTCAACAGCAACTACAATGATTGTAATTGTCAGAGTGTGTGTGTGTGTTTAGACCTTTCCTATAGTCTATAGTATATGTAGTATATAGTGTTTTTCAAGCATGTTGTGTAGCGAATACATTGAGCCAATGATATTTTAATGCTCCCGTCTGGGACAGCCATTCTGGTTATTCAACAAACAATTAATATTCATGTGCTTTATCAGAGCAACTGCTGCAGAGGAGCTCAGTTCTGCATCCAGCCTCATTACACAGAGCTGGTTAGTGAAGAAAATGGTCAAATTTGAAGAATCACATGAGAGAAATCTTATCATTTCATGCCATGTGATGCTGCCCAGAAACAAACCTCCTCTCTTTGACTTGCTGGTTGACTTTCAAAGAAATTCTATGCGCCATTTGTTAAACAGGCGCATCAGACGGCAATCACGAGCGCCACCGCACAGTCAAAAACGCGATCTAATGTTTGCTAGTTTACTAATATTACCACAGGCAACATGTCATGTCAGGAGCACAAAAGTCCTGGTTGTACTGAAGAGCATATTTTATCACTTATAGACACGATTTCTAAAAATACTGGAGAGAGAGGAACATGTCTGATTAGTATAACTTTTCATTTAAAGGAAACAGAGAGCTGATTTATGCAATTCTAAACATGTATTTCCAAACAAATCTGAATAACTTTAACCAAAGAAACACCTGCTCAATAAACTGGTTAGTTTGTAGGAGTTACCATCTTTCCTGTGATGGATCTCTTATTTTTGGAATTAAAACTTCTCTTATTGGTTCTTTCCTGCAGTAAAAACACATGTAGGAAAATGATAATATACCTGAACACAAACACCAGACTTGAAAATATATTTATTAGGGTACCACCCTAATAAATATATTTTCAGGTGACGCAGTGGTTAGCACTGTCACCAAACTGGTTTCTGTGTGCACTTTCTCCCTGTGCCTGCATGGGTGTCCTCCAGGTACTTCCTCCCACAATCCAAAGACAGGCACACTAAGACAACAGCTGTTTCTAAATTGGCAATGGATGTAACATTTGACAAAACCTATTCAAATGAAAATGACTTGATTGGTATACTTTCGGTTTATATAACACACACCTTTGAATTCATATATTTCAGTTGTGTTTCTCTCAGAACCGTTGCTTAATGTGTTTATTGAGGGTAAAGAATCTTCTGTTTAAGTTAGTCTTTAGTTAGTTTCGAGTTAGTAAGTTTGCTTGCTTCTTTTTCCAGGTGAGCGTGCATTTCAGCATTTTTTATGATGGACCACAGGCTGTCCTCCCCCCCTTGGAGACCACGGGAAGTCTCCAAAAATGTTTTTAAGATTAAATAATATACCATATTCTGACTGAGGGATTTCTGAAAAATTCAAAGGTACAGCTCTGCTATCACTTCCAACATAAATGAAGACAGAAAACCAAACAGCAGTGACGTTTGTAGGGTTACTGAAGTTGGGCTAGCTGGTATATAATGATGTGCTACGTGATCGCTAGCTACACAGCTATGGTAGCATAGCATAAACACAGTGAAGCTGGAGGATGAATGCTAACTTTTTTCCACTCGATAAAAGTTAACGTGAGGGTTCCTGATGGTTAGGGACAAATGCAATCGCATGGCAGGATGCTGTAAACGGACCAAACTTCAGTCAGGAGAACAACTGAGATAATCCATCCACAATACGAGGTTAGTCATTAATATACTGCTGCATGGGCTGGGCTGTAGTTACATGTAAGGGTTTAAAACTGAGCTTTAAAATGAACAGTGGTAATAAAAACCGAGAGAAGCCGACAGTGTACACTGTTTTTAGGGGCTTGTTAAGATTAAATAGAACAAGATACAAAGAATTAAAACACGTTAAAAACACAACAGCCCTATTAAACGCAGAGTAGTTTGTTCATACGTCATCAGTTAAAGATTGGATATCCTACCTGCAGTGAATGTTTTAATGCAGTACAGTTGTTATTATTATCACTCGTCACATCCTGTTTATGACAGTTAAAATAAATAACATTCATATAAGAAATAAAATTGTCTCATGTAAACTGTATGTAGTGTTAAATAGGCCTATACTACTGTACTTTAATGTTGGTCACTTCAAGAGCCATATATTTCATAAGGTGGTACTCATTGTGAAATGTTTGAGAAGCACTGCTATAGGCTACAGGAGACAGAATTTCATTACAGAAATTCCCACCAAGACTGGAGGAAGCACTGATTTTAGAAACCGATTTAAAGTTACTGTGGCTTCCTGTGATGGCTGAAAAACAAATTTATATTTAAAAAAAAAGACAATTTTTTTTTTTACAACATTTATAAAACACAAAGCTGAACATGTGTTTGATTACGTAGGATTAACTGTCTACCAGTCATTATCAAATTTCTTGGCATAATACAGCTTCTTAGAAAGTACATCATGTAGCAATACATCAACAATCTGATCAGAGTTTAAAGTCAGTATTATACAGACAATGTACCAACTGGACTGTAAGAGTAGGACAGATATTTACTGCACTAGCATTAAGTATGACAGCAATAATCAGGAAAGTGCTGCATAATGACTCTGAGAGGCTGAATGGGGAAAAAAAAAAATCATGACTTGTTCAAATAGGCAGTACAGGTTGCTTTTATTATGATTGAGGACATGTAGTAATGTGAGGGGGTGTGGAGTGGGGGTGGTGTTAGTAATTTACTTTATCCTGTCATTACCATAACAGCCAAAAAATAAGGAGGAGCTCAAATGTTTGCATAAATAGCGAGCAGCAGGAAGGGGTTAGGGTTTGAAAAGTACACGTTTCTGCACTTTTACAACATTTAAATCAACTGAAATATCCTAACTACTTTTTTTAGTGCGAATATGATCTGAGAGCACGTCATAAAGCATGTTTTTTAATGGGAGAATGCGTTACTACTATGATGACATAACGTACAGTAATGGAGACACGGTAAGTCACGACCGAACACGCTGATCTATAATAACTATGATGGACATGATTTCATTTCAGCTGCATGCCATAACCCTCTCTCTCTCTCTCTCTCGTTTCCTCTCGCTCACTGTGCACTCAGCTCTCAAACAAGAGCAAAGTGCAAACTAATGACAATAATAAACCACAGTGTTTTGGAAAGGGAATGCAGATCTTACCATGGCTGTAGCTGACTCCTGGGCTGAGGGTAGAGGGGCTGGCAAGCTGCTCCCTGTTGGGTGTTTGGAGGCCTACTTCCTTCTCCTTTTCCTTCTCCTTCTCCCTTTCCCTCTCCCTCTCCTTGTCCCGCTCCTTCACCTGGCGCTGGCTCATCCTGCTTGGGGTCTGTGTCAGAAGGACGGTGTCATCACCGCACACTATGGCAGCTACATAAAAGGAGAAGGAAGAAGAGGTGAGAGATGAAAAGGGAAGACATCAGAAGAAAAATCTGACATGTTGCCACCTTCTTGAAATCAGAGAACATCCACACACAGCCCTCTTGTGGAGCATCTGATAGCTGCAGCCTTCTGTTTCATAACCTATTTTGATAACTTACATAATATTTGTTTTCAACATTATCATCATGATGGTTTTTATGAGAGCTGATAACCTGAAGATGTGAGCCTCTCCCCTATTACTCCACCTTGTTTACTGAGGACTAATGAAGCAGGCAGGCATGTTATTGCTTAGCAATGGGAGCCCATCTTGGATGAAGTGTGACCAATCGCATTGCATTAAAAAAAACAAAACAGGACTCATGTATAAGTATGAAAACACTACTACCATTTATGGTTCTAAAAATATTTATGATATAAAAAACAGAAACTGCTCTGGTCTTACTGGGGTCAGCAGCTAAATGTCTCTTGTCATCCCATCTCCATTTAAATAATGTGTTTATTCATATATTTTTACAGACACCATCTTGCAACAGCAGTAGTTATTGTGGCTTTAGTTAAAATGTTTCCAGTTGCCAGTCTTGGGCAAGATATTAAACACCTAATGGCTCTACAATTCATTCATCAGAGTAGGAAGGTGTGGGAATGTTACATAGAAAGCACCTGGGTGTAGAAAAAAGTGCTTTATGAGGCATTTTGTATAAAGCGCTTCGAGTTCTCAAGAAGAGTAGAAAAGCACTATATGTGAACCAGTCCATATGGCTCTCTGCTATATTTGAAAGTGGAATTTATATATTAGACAAAAGAAAGAGCAAGACAATCTCATCGTCTAGTGGAAAGTTTTGCTTTAATTTCTGAAGTCAAAGGTGAGTGTTCTTCATGTCAGATTATATACTATATATAAAAAGTTTGTCTTTACACTCTGTGTAAAAGCATGCACTTTGTTTGCTTTTCCAAATGCAGATACACTTTGTTGTGAAGCCATTTATGAAGTGGACAGTGACACACTTCCCCAAAATACATAATTAACTAACCACTAAAACTGACTTTAAATACTCAATACTTGGGAAAAGCAAGAAGACATGCATTCTTTTCTGATCAATTTCAGCCTAAATATCAGTCCTGGCCATTGTGCTGACTGGGCACACTGGCCTTAGCCCTTCCTCTGAAAGGTCACTGGCTTACCGGAGGTGGCATGCTGCTCTCTCAACTCTGCGTGTTGCTAGCAGGGGGAAAGGGTGGAGATGAGGGGGAAGGGCAAGACAGTGATAGCAGATAAAAACAGAGGAAAAGACAGAAAATGAGAGGGATTGGAAAATGTGTCAGAGGATTTTGGATAGAGATTAAAGGGGACGAAGGGAAGAGGGGTGTCCGCCATGTGTTGTTGACCAGATGTTGGCAGTGGTGGGTTTGCGTGCAGTGGGGTTGGTGTATATTGGGCAGCATCAGCAGCAGCATCAGCAGCAGCAACAGCAACAGCAGCAGCAGGTGAAGCCGCAGCCGCACAGGACAACAACAGACAAACATACACACACACACACACACACACACACACACACACACACACACACACACACACACACAAACAAACAAACAAACAAACAAAAAAACAGAGGAGACAAGAGACAGAAAAAAAAACAGACATTAGTTTAACCAAAATGTGGATGGAAGACAACTTAACATAAATCTGTTGGGTGATGGAGGCAGTGGGAGGGAGTGACAGCAGACTTGGTGATACACAGCAATGCATAAAGTTACAGCGCACGCACACAAACATGATGGAGAATAAATGGTCACATTCCAAATGACTACCAATCAGCGACCCATTAATAACAACTAAAGCAGCTGCTGGAAAATGCCAAAATAATAATTAAGGGCCATTTCAGTGGTTGATCCCATCATGCAACTAACAACTGCTTTGCATTTAAAATGTCACGGTTGTAGCTCTTTAAAATTTCCCAGAGGTCATGTCTACCAATTAGTCAAACTCAAAAGACATTCAGTTTTCTAGATCAGCCTTCTGGGCTTTAGTTAGTGTCACATCTGATATTGACTATATACCTCAAGGCGATATGACAGTGGGAACTGATTTTGATTGATAATGAATGAAAATGGTTTTACAAGATGAGTTCAGAAATCTTCAGCAAACTGAGTGAGTGCACATTCATTTTTAAAACTTAAAAATCAAATGTAAAATTAAAAAAAATATGATTTTTGTTGTCCTCATGCTAACCTGCTCTTAGAAATATTATGCACTAGCTTATGCTTACAGATTATAGTTAGCAGCTTCTGTTATTGCTAGGATATGCTAGTTAGCTAGCTATATGACTAAGCCACACATCATATAAGGAGGAGACCTGACTTACAGGCCTCCTGAGTAGAAATCTATAGGAGATGGGGCAAAGAAGACAATTGTCATGTCTAAGCTCCCCAAAGAGCCAAACAACAGCCAAAGAAGCTATGATGTTAGCAAACATTGCGTTTGCATAGTAGAAGTATAGAGCTGTGATCAGATGTTTACATACACTTATCATGAGCATGTTATGGTAATTTGAGCTTTGAGCTGCTCTTTTTCCAGGGTTGAATGATTGATTTAACACCATACATTTTTAAAAGACATTGAAGAACCTTCAGCACCACCTATTAAAGGATTTAGATGAGTTTATGTGTATATTTGAGCCTGTATGTATACTTTTGTATCGTGGCTCAAGAGTTGGCAGTTCGTCTTGTAATCGGAAGGTTGCTGGTTCGAGCCCCGGCTCCGACAGTCTCGGTCGTTATGTCCTTGGGCAAGACACTTCACCCGTTGCCTACTGGTGGTGGTCAGAGGGCCCGGTGGCACCAGTGTCCGGCAGCCTCGCCTCTGTCAGTGCGCCCCAGGGCAGCTGTGGCTACAATGTAGCTTGCCATCACCAGTGTGTGAATGGGTGGATGACTGAATGTAGTGCAAAGCGCTGTGGGGTCCTTAGGGACTAAGTAAGGCACTATACAAATACAGGCCATTTACCTTTTTTTTTTTTTTTTCTTACCATTTTCACCCTGTGAGGATTAGAAAAACTCCAAAATGAATTCAAACTCGTGCACCCAATTCTTCACAGAAATCATTAAAAGCCCCAAACTATTTAATTAAGCAGGAACGTCTAAATAAGCACTGGAGTAATTTTAGGGTCCTGCCAAGTGACAAGAATCACTTTTAAAAGAACTTTGGCTAAACAAAACTTTCGGGATTATTCACTGGTTGCATGACATGTCATCCCTGCACATCAGCCTCATAATAGCATAGGAGAAAAATATTAATGTTTTATGGATGCATCCTCTGGGTACAATAAATATTTTTATTTTATTTTATTTTATTTATTTAGGACAGTGCATGTTAATGAACATAAATGTAAAAAAAAAATTACATGAATGTAAACATGCCAGATTATAGCCAAAGGCTAATTTCCATCTGTTGTCCTTAAACATAAAAAAATAGACATAATAATTCATAAAAATTCATCATTCGTGCATAATAAAAACTCCATCACCAAACTTACACATACACACCATTCTGTTCCCAAATAAAACATTAAAACTATACAACTCATATATGATCACACACTTGATTTGTCCATAACCAGTTTTTAACCTTTGCCTTAAACAAATTGAAAGTCGAGCATTCTCTAATGGGTTGAGGAAGACTGTTCCACAGATGGCCACCCTGGACAGAGAGGACGTTCTGCCCAAATGCTGTCCGTCTGTGAGGTATAAACAAGTCTCCTCGGATTGTAGCTCGAGTGGTCCTGTCTGAGCTTTCTTTATGCCTAATGAACTGCTTTAGTGGTGGTGGAGCAAGGGAGTGTAAGACTTTATATATTAAACAGACTCTTTTAAGTTTCACTAAGTTATTGCAGTTCAGTAATTTATGTTTTTTTAACACATGACACTGGTGGTGGGAAGTCGGTTTTTTGTCAAGTAGTTCCATCCATGTAACAGCACAACCACTTTGTTACTAAAGTGTTTTATATTTTCAGTACAGTACACCATTTACTTTCCAGGTAGTTATTAATGTAATGTCTCATAAACAGGAAGTTAATCATTACAATCTGTCTGTGAACTGAAGAAGCTTCTCGGATGAGAGGTGAAACGTCTTCAAGCAACTTAAAGAAGTCCAGACGCTTTTCTTTGCAAAATCATTACAATCAACTCAAATATTTCAACCATCCGTTTACATTTCTTATTAAGTCCTATCCACAGAGCAATAAACATTTACAGTGTAATTGGTGAGCAGCTCTGACCACAAACAGCAGACACTCACCCACATGTCTCCCTCCACCTGTGCACAGCGGAGAGTGGAAGCATTTAACAGCTGACCAAAAAAAACAAACAGGCTCTGATTAGGTTTGCTCACCATGACCTCTCTTTATCTTAAAAGTAACACCTCTGCAACAGTAATGACGCTGCTTCTGTTCAGTCACAACTCAGACACAGCAAATATCAACACAACTGCAGAAGATTCTTAATTTCACTACCTCCAAGAGACCATCTGGCTCAGGTTTACAGAAACCCATCATATTAGTCCAGGCAGCTGTAGTGAATAGATCTGGTGTCATGGTCACCGCCGGAGTGAAGCAGGATCCTATATAATCTCCAGTCAGACGAAACAACCACGGGCAGCTCAGTGAGAAGGAAGATGGGGAAAACAGTGCCACTGATTGGTTATTGCTCAGATAATCCTACAGATGAAATCAAATCACAAAATTCTGATTGGTTAGGACCCAGAGACCTACTGGCGGAGAGGGCAGACGTGACTAAGAGCTGCTCACAACAATAAGGGATTAGCAAACGGTCACTGAACGTCAGAGATCTATTAACGAGGCTTTGTGAAGAGGCACCAACAGAGTGCTTTCCTAATTTAATCTTGGCTCAGTGTGCTGTCTTACCATTACACTGAGGCCACTCCCTCCAAGTTGCAAACAGATGACCCTCAGTCATTGGGGCAAAGAGGCCAGAGGAGTTTGTTCCTGGAAGGCTGGCAGTTTTCCCTAAATACAGCACACAGTCTGATCCCAAAATAAACCACCTTTCCTCAAACTCTCGGTTCAATAAAAGAAGAACTCACAGCAACTGTCAGCAGCTTCCGTGACTGACAGCCTTTGTGAACCCGGGGTGAATGCTGTTTATAACAACCTCACCTGGTGATTAGTGCTGATTAATTATGCAGATGAGAGTGTGGGCGGTGGTGAAGAGGCTGACAGAGACACAAAGTGAAGGGCTAGGAACAATCTCCAAGTGCCACTAATAGAAAACAGAAACTGCGACAGGCAGCCCGAGAAAGAGTTTTATCAATACAGTTTAATGAAAGTGCACTGCTGGACCACAGCAAGTGGCGAGACCACATTAGCATTTGAAAAGCTTTTGTCACTATAAATTGATCATCAAAAAAGGGTGGCTGGTGGTGGGAGGTTTACATGCACTAAGCTAACAAATGACCTAAAGTATGGATCATTCAAACTCGGAGTTTATAAGAACTTTTTGAAACCAGGTTTTAATATTCTATAAATCATCAAAAATAATGTCTTTTGTCAAGTTGTCTGTGAGATTTCTATAGTCTGCTGTTTTCCCAGCACAAACATTTGCGTGTAGAATGAGAATCAACAGTGTACAACCACATCCTCACAGCTGAACTTTTAGTGTCATGAATAATCTAACAAGTTCATCTTTTTGGGGTTTCTACATGAAAAATAAAGTGAGGTAGAGATGGAGGAGCACTTACTCGAGTTCAGAGAGATACAGGTTGGATGGCTGGAAACTTTCTTCAACTAAATGAGGAGAAGACTGAAGTCCTTTGTTTGTGCTCCTAAAAATTTTGTACCTAGTGTTATGGAAAACTTGGGTCCACTTGCTACATTTGCCAAACCGTCTATCAGGAACCTTGGTGTTACTATTGACTCAGCTCTGACTTTGGATGCTCATGTAAAATCTCTGGTTCGCTCCTGTTTTTATCACTTGAGAAATATTGCTAAGCTGAGTCCCATTGTATCGCGCTCCGAATTAGAAATTGTCATTCATGCATTTGTTTCATCTCATCTGGATTATTGTAATTCTTTGTTTACTTGTTTATGTAAAGCCTCTTTGGAGCATCTGCAAGTTGTTCAGAACGCTGCTGCAAAGCTTCTGACCAAGTCCTCCAAGTATTCCCATGTCACACCCCTGCTGATTCAGCTGCACTGGCTCCCCGTTAAATTCAGAATCCACTTTAAGGTTTTGACCTTGACTTTCAGGGCTCTGCATGGACAAGCACCAACATATATAAGTGAACTTTTACATCCATACATTCCCAGCAGGTCCCTGAGGTCATGTGATCAGGGCTTGCTGGTTGTCCAACACACGAGTCTCAAAACAAAAGGCGACAAAGCTTTTGTAACTGTGGCCCCCAGATTGTGGAACTCTCTCCCTTTGAGCCTGAGATCTGTGGACTCTGTGGTCGCTTTTAAAAAGCAGCTAAAAAGTCATCTTTTTAAACTTGCTTTTGGTTTATTTTTATTTTTAGGTTTTAGCTTCTGTGAAGCACTTTGTGATTTTTATCTTGAAAGGTGCTATATAAATAAAATTTTACTTACTTACTTATAAAGGATCGAGGGCATTTCACCACACATGAGCCCATTTTGAAAACTCACAGTTTTAAAGCCAGAAGGATTTTTAGCATTTCTCTGTATATTGCAATGCACTGCAATTATTTTACTGAGAATCATCTGTAAAATAATATTCTCACAATCATGATAATTAATATTACACTATTAAACTGCTCAAAAAAACCCCCCAAAACTAAAGGAACACGTTGAAAACACATCAGATCTCAATGGCGACATGCTGAATACTGATTTGGACTGAGTAATGTGAGTAATCTTGAGACTGCGGTGGGAGACGCAACAAATCCTCCAGCCATGGCACATTTTGATGTGCCTGGAGGAGTTGGACTATCTGTGCTAGAGTCCAGGTATCGCCTCATCCTGCCACTAGTAACACTGATATGATCCAAATGCAAAACTAATGCAAAAATAATGACAAAAGACGAGGAGGGAAAAATGTCCTCCACCTGTAAAACCGTTAGTGTTTTGGGAGTAATCTCATTGTTGCCCCACCAGTGCCCCTGTTGTTCATTTCTCTAACACCACAAAGCAGCTTTTTTTGACATTGTATATTGGCAACCTAAAAATCACCCTGAGTGAAGCTATGAGTGATACTAGTAGCTGAAACACACACGCACACATGCACACACGCACTAGGGCTGCCACGATTAGTCGACTAGTCACGATTACGTTGACTATCAAAATCGTCGACGACTAATTTAATAGTCGACGCGTCGTTTGAAGCTTTGCAAGATCCCAAAAGACGCAGGAATAAGTAGTAGGATTTAAGAGTGTAATGACAGACTGAAACAGAAGATGGCAGCACTGCATGTACAAGGATGCCAGCTGCCGTTAAACCCCGAAGAAGAAGAAGCAGTGTCCCAGAATTCATAGCGCGGCCCTGCTCAGTTTCCAACAATGGCGGCAGCTAGTTAGTTTTAATGTTACTCTTATTATTCTTTCTGGGTCACAAAATAAACGTTTAACATATTTTCAGGCGAGAATGTAGCTGTGTAAACCTCAAATATCTGCTCAGTTTATCAAGACACCGCATATTTTCAAAAGCGCTCCAACGTTTTCGGACATGTCCGTTACCCACCAGCTCGATAGCTAGCCGGGGTTGAAGGCTCACTAGAGCCGGTGAGAACACCGGACTCCCGGCAAATCATTTTCAAACCCACCGCTGTCTTTCGCTACTCAGGTTAAACATGATATATAAGTCACTTAGACAACTTAAAAATGATATTGTTTGGCTTTTTTTTAGCATTTTATTTGTTCTTCAGTAAATCGGTTTGGCTGAGATTAAAGTTATAGTTTTTATACAGCTGAATAAACGTCAAGCAGACAACTGATTAGAAGTGTGAGATGCTCGAGAATATACTCCGGTGTAGGGCTGGGTATCGTCACTGATTTCTAGAATCGATTCGTTTCTGATTCACAAGGTCCCGAATCGATTCGATCCACGATTCGATTCAATTCGATTCGATTCAATTCGATTTGAATCTGGGAAATTTTGACAGTCAGAAATATTATAATTCAGATCAGTACATTTACATATCTTTGTATCTATAAAAAGGAAGCTGACAGACGCAAGACTTTATCAAAGGTGTGAGCGTCACAGCAGATGCCTTTGTGTCAAAGTAGCTGAAGATAAAACACAGAAAAACATGAAGGTGGTTTTCCTGGCCTGGGATTTTATAAAAATATTCTGCAGTACATCAAAAACGAAAGAAAACTAATAATCAACATATGAACGTTACCTCTGACGTTACAGCGGTTTTATTAGAGACACTAAGCGTTTTGCATTTTGCATAATTTTAAAAAGTTTAAATTTGTTCAGTATTGAATGGCAGAAATTAGGTTTTCTTTTCGGAAGTATGTAAAACGAAAAAAAAAAAAAAAAACAGCGGCCGACAGCGCTGTAAACAACGGTAGACTTGTGCGTAACAAGCAAGCGAATAATGCAGAAAACAGATTTTTAGACGGGAAACTGTTCTTGAAGTACAGAGAGAGAGAGAGGGAGAGAGAGGGGGAGGGAGCTGTGTATGAAGTGTGATTTTATCATGGTGGAAGCAAAACAGTAAAAGTCAGAGTGATTTCATGACGATGTTTATGTGAAGCGTAGTTTGGATCTTCTTTTGCTGCTGGTTCAGTCAATATTGTTTGGAGAGATAAAACTAACAGCTTTAGAATCAGCGCAAAAAGGGCGTGAACACAAAGCGCGGACCTGCCGAAACATCAGAATCAGCGGGCTGTCAGCTTTCAGTCCCGACCGTGTCCGTGCAGTTGTTGTGCCAAAAAGTGATTGTCTGCCAGAAAGTGATTGCCGTCCGCGGGAGCGCGCGCAGCCGCTTAAAGCGGCAGCGCCCGTCGGGTGAGAAAAGTGACATCTCACTGATTCTGATCCGCCGGTCCGCGCTGTGTGTTTACGTCCTTGTGCAGAATCCGTGTACCTGCTCTCATTTACTGTCTGAGCTGTTTGGTGGTTGTTGAAATTTTGTGAGGTTTCACCTGAGATTCTGGCGTTTTGGGCAAAATAAATTTATATTAAAAAATCGATTCAGGATTTTAATGAATCGATTTCATGTTATCCAAGCCAGAATCGATTTTAATCGATGAATCGATTATTAAAACCCACCCCTACTCTGGTGTCCTGTTATATTTTAGACAGCAAGGAGCAGACGGCTGAGACTCCACCGAAACAATCTGCAAATTTCATTTAAATTCAATAAACTATCATCTTGTCTTTATTTTTAGTTAGCACATACCTTAAACTGCTGTTAGCTGTAAGTAGGGCTGGGCCATATTATACCGTTCACGGTAATACCGGTACAATGTTAGGCAACGATAAGAAAATGAAATATCGCGCATGTAAAACGTGCATGCGCAGTGATGAACCAGAATTGGTTTGTAAAAATTGTGCCACTTCAGTGATGTGGAACTGGTTTGGTGTTTGTTGTGTATCTGACGGACAAAGCACTTTTTTTTTGTAGAACATGCAAGCTGGCGTCGTTATTGCCATATTTGTCAGACTAAGGGGCTCGTAAATCTAGGAGTAACCTGGGTCCTAAACTCCCTCCACTTCAGGTCCCACAGTCAAATGAACACTGCAGCATCACTGAGAGTTAAAAACTGTCTAAATTCTTTCATCTTTAATAAAACAATCAGCATTGCTGCTTTACCAGGTGTAACTATGAAGCTTAACATCCAGGCATCCATGAAAACAGAATTTATTACATTTAACGGAGTTAGAAGTTAGCGGAAGTTAGCTCGCTAGTTTCGCTAGTTACCTAAGCATGATATAGCATGTTCTGACTGAGAGATTTCTGAAAAATTCAAATGTACAGCTCTGCTATCACTTCCAACATAAATGAAGACAGAAAACTAAACAGCAGTGACGTTTGTAGGGTTACTGAAGTTGGGCTAGCTGATATATAATGATGTGCTACGTGATCGCTAGTGACACAGCTATGTTAGCATAACATAAACAGTGAAGCTGGAGGATGAACGCTAACACTTTTCCACTCGATAAAAGTGGAAACGTGAAGGTTCCTGATGGTTAGAGACAAATGCAATCGCATGGCAGGATGCTGTAAAAGGACCAAACTTCAGTCAGGAGAACAACTGAGAAAATTCATCCACACTATGAGGTTAGTCATTAATATACTGCAAAAACACGGGAATAGAGCAGCTGTGATAGAATACAGCATTAATGAATCAATGGTACAGAAGTGGAGGAAGCAAGAAGAATGAGTTGAATAAAGTTTGATTTATCTGACTGCTTTGTTTCGCTTAATCTGCTTTATAATCCCGTGCACCTTATGGTCCGAAAAATACGTGTTTGACTTTTTTTATTTGGCACACTGCAGTTTAATGTTGCAAAGCACCTCTTTTTAACTTCAGTGGATATTATACATGGTTATGCTCAGGATATGTCAGCCCATTTCTACTGGAAATGCCTTTTGGTTAAACTTTCAGCAAGGAATTTGCATTTGCACTGTTAAATTTTTATGTAGCTTTAATGCACATAAAAAACAGCTGCTTGTTTAAGTGAAAATAAATGGATGGGGGTTTTTTTTGCGCTAGTCAAGTTGTGGAGTTGTATTTTGTCTCGCAGAAATTATATCGTCAGTTATATCGTTATCGCAAATTTTCAAATATATATCGTGATATACATTTTTGACCATATTGCCCTGCTCTAGCTGTAAGCTAATGATAGTTATATAAGAGCAGATGCATGCTGGTGCAATAAGCTGTACGTTTTACGTTCAATGGATGCATGATCTGATTAGTCGACTAATCGCAAAAATAATCGGTGACTAGTCAACTATCAAAATAATCGTTTGTGGCAGCCCTAACACACACACACACACACACACACACACACACACACACACACACACACACACACACACGCACGCACGCACACACACACACACGCACAACTGAAATTAGACTCTGGGAAAGCTGGCAGCTGATAACCATGTTTGGTTTGGAAACTTTTGATACTAAATTCCATTCCCAGTCTCTTAACACTTACTATGCTCTAAAGCAGCAGCCCCCAACCTTTTTTGCGCCACAGACCAGTTTATGTCCGACAATATTTTCACAGACCAACCTTTAAGGTGTTGCAGATAAATACAACAAAATAAAACCAGTACCGGTACCAAAAAAAGAAGATTTATTGATAACACACTGGAAAAGACCCAGGGAAATCGAGTTAACGATAAAAACTATAAAAAAAATAAGGCTAAAAACCGCTAAAAACCCTGAATTTCACACCCGAGCTTCAACTCTCACAGCCCTGTACCAAACGACTCACGGACCGGTCCCGATCCGTGGCCCAGGGGTTGGAGACCGCTGCTCTAATGCACATTGGATTTTTTGAAGCTCATACACATATCAGCATTTGTATGCCAAATATATATCATACCAAATCATATATAGTCAGCAGTATTTTCTCAACATAAACTTATACTAATGTAAAAAAAACAATGCATACTATCTGGGGCCATTTACAGGAGCTCAGTAAGAGCTCTCTGATGAGCAAACTAAGCAATGTCTGCTGCACTTCCACTGCAGTGACTATACTCACAGGCTGGACCTGAGGAGGAACTCACTGCATATCCACTGACACCAAGATCTGCAATAAGCTAGTGTTGATGTATTAATGTATGCGTTAACATGTGCATCATAAGATGTCCAAAATCCTTCACTAAAGTAGATGGATTTTAGATATGTGTACATTTTACTGTCAGTGACAATTCCCATCATCAGAGAGAATAAAAATTCCGACCCCGTCAGCCTTATATTGCAAGAGACAAATCATCATCATAATATTTTCATGCGGGTAGTGTTTCAGTTTCCACTGACGTGTTAATCAAAACAGATCTCAGATAAACCTGAGTTGAGCAATCACAATTTTGTGTGCACGATCACAGACGCACATGTAATACTGTAAGAACCTGAAGAGTTCTCACAGTCTGAAAATAAAGAAAACATTGGCAGCTATTGTTGCAATAGCTTACTGTGTTTGATTAAGGCAAATGCAAATAAAAAGATAGACTCTTGATGACAGCTCACCTACTTTGGATCAAACACAATAGATGTGCAAGTCAAGCCTGTACTTCAACCCCAGCCACAGACATAACTGGATGACACCAGACAACCTTGTTTGAATTAATGAAGAAAACAAAGACGGGGGCAACGTTCAAGGTGTCCAGCTCCCTTTTAGAGGGGCTGAAATGCAAGGTGACATTTTACTGTCCGACTCTTTTCATCTCGTTTTCATTTCAAAGCCAGCAGCTTGCTGTGCCGATGACATGACAAACAAGAACACTGCAGCAGATGCTGTGAGAGAAAACTGAAATACATTTTAACCACAGACACAGAGCAAAGCATCTGGGCTTTTTACACTTTGCAAGAAACGATTTTGAG
The DNA here is from genome assembly GCF_001858045.2 of Oreochromis niloticus. Lineage (NCBI taxonomy): Eukaryota > Metazoa > Chordata > Actinopteri > Cichliformes > Cichlidae > Oreochromis > Oreochromis niloticus. Next base: position 36,341,288 of record NC_031981.2, on the reverse strand, counting down.
ATTATTAGTCTTTAATGAATTAAATCAACTTTCAGATAACAGTAACAGTATGTGGTTAAAATCTGTATAGCCAAATATCCAACATTTAAGGACTTGCGTCTGGGGAAGAGGCACAAACTTAGAGACAACGCTAATTTTGCCCATTTCCACATTTATTCAGAACAAACCCAACTCCTACATAAACGGAGGCAGTGTATTAAGAACACTCAGGCTTATCTACACAACGCTGGCAAAACAAATGCTCATCCATATTCATACAGCTATTAAAGGTGATGATGTAACTACCTAAACAGATTCCACCCAATCAGAACGCACCGAAGCTTCCAAACCTAGACAGGAAACATGGCCCCAAACCCCCGTCTCTGCCTGTGAAAGGATGGAGTGCTAATTCAGGATAAAATGCCATGGCATATTACATAATGTTAAAACATTACTCGCAGCAAGTTCTGACCCAGTTTCTTTTTAGCAGCAAGGAAAGAAAAAAATACCGACAGTTTTTTCCCCTATATCTGAAAGGCACCTTTAGTTACTAGGATCAAAATACTGTTATGAAGTCAAAACCTAAAAAGCAGCCTAAAACTCTTCTGTGTAGTCAAGCTATAAATATCCTGAAAAAATCCACAGCCTGTATGTTAGAAGCCACGAAGGTGTTTGTCACTGAAGAAAGACACACAATTACAGAGGCTAAAAAATCTCAATAGGGAGCGACAGAGACAGAGCTGCAGGTTTCCAGGTGCTAGACTGCTGCTGGATGGCTGAGTCATCACTGGCAGCTATTTTTAAAGCTCCAAGTAGCAATGATTGTTACTGTATGAAACTCTTAGTTTATTTTGTATAAAAGCTGATATTTTGAAATGTCACATGCACAGCTCATGTCTGTCGATGTGTAGCCTTTATATTGCATTTGAAATATAAAAAGGTGACACATGAAGGCAACACTGCCCTCTCACTTCACTGCTCCTAACCAAGATCCTGCCAGTGAAGGAGAGTGTTGTGTAACATGTGGCTCTAAAATCTCTTATGTTCCACGGTGTTGTGATATAGTTATGATCTCAGGCCATGGCAGGGTATTTACATAAACTAGTCCCGTTCATAGCATACTTAACAATTCCTCTTTAGATACAAATATGCTGGTTTAGATCAATAACAATCCAGAATTATATTCCTCTTGATTCAGCTAATATGTTAGCGGACAGAGGCTTAGAATTAAACAGCACAGCACTGATTTATAATTGTGTCTTGGATCAGCAGGAATAATATTGTTAAGATTTTAAAAGTACTGGAGATTACTAAAACTAAAACGTCTCTGAGCATTTCATAAATTCAACTTGACCATTAACATACATACACATTTTATTCAATTAAGAAGGAGCTTAGCAATCGAAACTGTGAGTTTCTCCATTTGAATGTTATGCTTGTGTTTTTTCAACAGCATTGTGCATGCTATTGCAGTGCACACACGCACACCCTCCCCACACAGATAGGATTTCTCTAGTCCCAATAGCAAGACCGAGCATTTGAGAGCTTACGGATAGCAATCCAAGTCCTACAGACTGTCCTTTTAGCTCCTTTTTGCTCTCCACTTCCTTAACTTAGCAGCCGCCTCATATCCTGAAACCCAAACAGTAAAGCTGTGGGCTGTAAAAGCAAAACAACAAGCTGAAAGACACCAAAACAACTGATTACTAAATAATTACTAAGCATGCTAAACCTGAAGAGCTGCAAACAAAACTCATTATTTAATTTTTAAGAAAACCACTGCATGGTTAAGACATGAAGTGAAGAAAAACCTTTCATATTAGCTATCACTGCTAATATGTAACAGCAGTTGTTGTGACTCTGGCTTAATCACTACTGTTAGTGGGCTAATGATCGCGTTCACACTTACACTACACATATTGCATAGTGTATATCAACAAAGGAGTTTAGAAATGAATGTGCTAATGTGCTTTCAGCACTTCAAATAGTTTACTAACTGAAGAGTTCCTCATAAAAACACCTCACCCTCTTTTCCCAGAACTTGTACTGTCTATAAAAACCCTCCCCCAGCCAATAAACTGCAAATGAAACTCATCATTTATTATCAGAAAAAACACTGTATGGTTATATCACGTTTCTTATTTGTAGACTCTGCAACTGAACAAAACCAACCAGTCTGGGAACCCAGTGGTTGTTAGCTCACTGGTTAGTTTCTTTAGCCAGTAAAAACCACATCTTAAAACCCATTTTTATTCTTTGGCTTTCAGCCCCAGCGAGTTTTTCTTTTTAATTTGATTTTTTTTAATTTATGGATTTACCTTATCTATATATCTTATGTTTTTTATTCCAATGTACAGCACTTTAAAACAACCACAGGTGACACAAAGTGCTTTATAAATAAAGATGGATGGATGCAGTATATCAGGAGAGTGAACAGTTCAAATTTTGTTGTAATGTTCCAGTCATCATAGATAAACTTTACCAATAAAATGCTAAGTCATCACCAGACAATAGGCAGTGGTTTCAAGATTTCTTTTAGGCAAATGCAGTTCTTCTGCTCTCCACACAGACAGCTTACTTGCATGCAAACCATTTTTTACATAATGACATTAAGATATGCATTTTTAAAAGATTAACCTCATACAAGCTGGTTCATGCCAAGTCCTATCCATCATAGACTGCTGTAGAAAGAATGTGAATTCAATTAAGACCTAATTCCTGACGTGATAAGCACTAACTGAAACCTCCTGACGTTCAAACACAGAGGACAGCAGCTCCAGCTGGTAACAGCACAGGAGCCATTTAGACTCATATACACAGATTCTGGGAAAGTGGGAAAACACTCCAACTAGAACTGGGCGATAGAATGATAACGATATGTATTGCGAAATAACTTTTTCTCGATAGAAAAATGAAACTATTGCAATAGACCTCATCTCTCTCTCTTCCTGTCTTAAAAAAAAAGAACATCCATCCATCCATCCATTCGCTTCCGCTTCTCCTTTTCAGGGTTGCGGGGGGCGCTGGAGCCTATCCCAGCTGTCATAGGGCGAGAGGCGGGGTATACCCTGGACAGGTCGCCAGTCTGTCGCAGGGCCAACACACAAGGACAGACAACCATTCACACTCACATTCGCTCGCACATTCACACCTAGTGGCAATTTGGTTTATCCAATTAACCTATCCCCACAAGTTGCATGTCTTTGGACGGTGGGAGGAAGCCGGAGTACCCGGAGAGAACCCACGCAAACACGGGGAGAACATGCAAACTCCACACAGAAAGACCCCGGCCTGATGTTGGAATTGAACTCAGGACCTTCTTGCTGTGCGGCAACAGTGCTAACCACCAATCCAAATTAAGTAGCACATAGCCGAACCAATCACAGCCGCAGCGTCACGTCACCTGACTTGTTACGTACAGCACAAGTGCCAAGCCACACATGTGTATTTGTTTGGGAAGCAGCCAGCCACCGTGCCGGCTGGTTAATGGAGAAGATGAGTTTGCCCGCTAGAGAAAAATCAACCGAGAGCTTGGGTGACCAGGTTACCGAAGAGAACACAGATGACGGTTCCAATGCCGGAGAGATTGGAAGGGCCAGAGAAGTTCCGTAGACTAAAAGCGCTAATTCGTCATCGAAAACAACCAGGAGAATCCCTGCGAAGCAACAACAGTCAATTGAGTCTGCTTTCTCCAGCGTCTTACCATATGACAAAAAAGCTAAGAGACATAGCGACATAACGAATGCCATAGCCTACCGTCTTGCTAAAGACATGCTACCAAAAAACACGGTCGAAAATGAAGGATTCAAGCAGCCAATTGAGGTAATAGCTAAGCTATACAACAAGGAGAGATTGAGAATTTCCTTTTAGTTCTCAGTTTATTTGATATTGACAAAAGTTAGTCAATTTTGTCTGTTCTTCTGTAAAACAAACTAAGATTTATTTTTAGAATTAATATTTTGTTTCTAAGTGGAATTGACAATTTAGTAGTCCAACTGTATTTTGCTTAACAAATGACCAATTTGTTGATTAGCAAATTATTATTTTTTTAATGAATTAATTAACTGCTCTAAAATAAAACTCCATGAAGGGAACAACCTAACAGGTTCAGGGATTTTCTAGTAGACGTACTGATGGATGGTAGAAAGAGTCCTGTTACATTAAACATCAAAGCAACACAGAAGCACTTATTCTAATAATAGGTTTGTTTCGTGTCATAGAATTTCAAAAGCGACTTTTTTTTCAGAATACAAACCCAGTTTCACTGGATAGTTACAAAGTTACAAAGTGCATTCATTAGATCTGCTTACACTTAGTTTGCTCCTTGTTTACAATAAAGAGGTTTCTGGGCTGCCACAAGTGATTGATGAAAGAAATATCTGCATAAAGAGGAGCAGTACAATAAAATGTTACATCATAACTGAGAGTACTTCACATCTCATTTGTGCAATACGCTGTTTATAATCATGTAAAATATTCTAAACTGAAATCTACTGAAACTCAAATATCCCTTCTGCAGCAGTCTTAGTGTGAAACCACTGCAGGCCAGCACGCAGTCCTGTCAGAGTATCTTCAAAGTCTGGCACATCGGTCAGAAAGAGGTGGGGTCCCTGGCTAAAAAAGAATGCTAAAAAAGCTTCTTTCTATCATGGACAACCCCTCCCACCCCATGCACGCCCCCATGGTGGACCATTGGAGCAAACGCAGCAAAAGACTCATTGCCCCGAAATGCAGAACTGACCGCCACAGAAAATCCTTTGTGCCGGTGGCAATAAGACTGTATAACTCTTCCTCACTCTGTAGGTGATTTTCCTGAGACTATTACCAATGTTATTCTGTTCCTTTTCAGACCGTGCAATATTACCCAACAGTACCTTATTGAATATTGAATATTTGTTTCATCCCCCCATCATACACTGCTACTCCCTTTATTCTATTGCACATTACTATGTCACTTTCTAGAATCGCCTGCACTGATAGTTAAGTTATTTATTCTCCAGGATACAGTCATTTATATTACTTCGTTAGAGTTTTTTGATACTATGTCTTGCACTATCCTACTACTGTATATTACTGTATACTACTATTCTTATTGTATATATTGTATATCTTAGTCACCTGTTCCTCTGTCTCTCCTGCTGCTTTGAGCATGTACATGACAAAAGAATTTCCCTCAGGACAAATAAAAGTTATTCTTATTCTTATTCTTAAAGGCCGACTTCAGAGGTAAAGAGCTACAGTATGGGATAGTGCTCATGGGCGTTGACCGAAGGGTGGCTTATTTACAACTGGAGTGGAACTACAGCAGGCATCGCAAATGAAACGTCTAATGGTATGGGCTCACAGAGATCTGTATTACATCACTGACCTTCCTGGTCAATGATGTAATGCTAAAACTAGTCCGTTTTTGTTTACTGCACTTGATTTCCACATGCTCAAACACAGGTGTATAAACCTTTAAACAAAGATTTTCTGTTTAATGCTTTGGGAGAGCTGTAGGTGTTGGGCTTACATACTAGAAAGAAAGGTGTGGAACACTGCGTGCTCGGATACAGTACCAATGCAATTCAAAACCTGTTTAAGTCGGTAGCTTTTCACCCCTGTGATAGGGAGCAGGTGTGGAGACCCACAGGGCTGCCTGACAGTGAGGCCAAATCTGCTCCTGTTAATTACCCTGCTGAAACCAAGCCGTGTCATTATGCTGTCTTTAAGTACAACTCTGTGCCCTGGAAATTCTGATATAGCTCAGAATGAAATACATGCTCCTCTAATGACCTGTGCCTTGCCTGATGCTAATCATGTAGTGGAGCCAAGCTTTCAGACAGATGTAACAAAAGCTGCTTAGAATGGCTGTTGTTAAAGTTTGAAACTGTGGACTACAACTGGAAACAAGCAGACGGTGTGTAAAAGAGACCTAAAAAACAAAACTTGGGATAAAAATTATTTGCATTTGGCACTTTGAGGAATGTAAATATTAAGCACAATGCTGCTATAGATACAATGAGGAACACTGGAACTCACTTTTTGATTTTCTATTGATGCTACTGAAAGTATGCAAATTAGCTACTAGCAGTTCCTATTTGCAATGGCTCCATGAATATAGAGAGAACTACTGCAGGAAGTTCCAGAGGTTATGCTATTTTGGAGATTTATAACTGATGGTCACTGAAAATCAATTTTGAGACTTGAGAGTTATTCTGATTCTAAAAACATCATTAAGTCTGTGTCTTAAGATGTGACTGTGTTATGATTCAGAATGAATCTCACTTTTGACTCAGTCTTCCCCTCGCCTCAACTTTGGCAAAAATCTTTCCGTCCACTTACAATCTACAGTTACTGCCTCATACTGTATGAACTCCGTGATGTAAAATAACAATTGTACGCCACTAATAATCTCTGCTTGAGAAAATACTTTGCACAAAAATGAGCACTGGTTCACATGTGTATCCAAAATCAAATGCTTGGATCAGTGCAAACCTGACAGCTTTACATAGTTTAAGTAGTGACAGTGTTGGAGAATGAATCTCTTAAATGTTTGCCATTTTTAGTATTTTCTCAATATTGTATTTAAAACACTTAAATTGATACTTAGCAGGCAATGGCTTTAAATATTACTTGATAGACAGTAATTTCCAGATGGGCAGAAAACAACAACTGGCTGATCAACATAGCTTTAAGTGCTGCTTCACTCTAAATGTTGTTTATGATAAAGCAGAGTTTACAGTGTAGACTGCTGAATATATTCAGCACACCACTGGATTTTTAAAAAAATTTTAGGGTCGAAATTAGATTTCCATACAAAATAGCATGCCTTGGAAGATGCTCAATTGCAATTAAATGTAAGCTGTAACTCCTGCTTGAGATAAACTGAAGTAGTGTGTGACACAATGGAAATTGGAAGCATTGGAGGGTCAGACAGGAAATCCATACAGAGATAATTCTAAGCAGAAACACTGGAGCAAGCAGGAAGAATCCCAGTGCGTTTCTATTCATCATCCTGTCTCTCCATTCCTAACTCTAAGCCTGATAACAACCCCTTATAGGTGTCGCAGAAGTAAGTAGATTAAAAAAAAATATCGGTTTTACAATATAAAGGAGTTTATACAATCATGTCGGGAGATGTGGAGGGAGAAATGTGAAACCCGATACAGGTGATCAACAGCATTTCATTAAATTGTAGCATTTCATCACGCAAGTCTTTAAAACTGAGAAAGTGGGGGTGACTGGGTGGATTTCACGTGGAATGGAATCTCAGTTTTATCACAGCAGAAACGACTCAGGACCCGGGGGCAGCAGGGAGGTGAAAGGGAGTTCTTATGACAGATCGACATAACTAGCACCTATTGATTAGTTAAGTCCTGTCATGGAACACCTAGTTCTTCGCTACCTCAGCATCTTAAAAATCAGTTGTTGCAGACACAGGGTAAATTATTGAAGTTATTAAAAAAAAAACAGCACATCACAAACCTGAAGCAAGGTGAGGCAGACATAACTTCATAGGCCTGTTGAAAGTTGACTTAGGTAAACAGCATTTCTGAAATCGACCCAGTTCCCCTTTGTCACGGCAAACGTCCAGCACATTGCTACTAGCAACCACTAACACTACCTGCTTCTTTGTAAAATGAAAATGCCCCAGGACAAAAATATAAATACAGTTTGGTAAAGTGCCTTACAATGTGAACAATGTAAATATCAATATTTATGTTACTGTATCAGGCACCATGGAGCCCAACTGGCATTAGCCATATAATACTAGAATTAGCAGCTCCACCACTGGCGTCCTGTGTTTTTCACAGATGAGAGCAACATCATTCGGCATGACCAGTTTGGTGGTACGTCAGTGATTGCCTGGGGAAGCATATCCATGGAGGGACAGCACCCTGACTGCAGGTATCGGGATGAAATCTTGAACACACTGTCACACAATACACTGGTGCAGTGTGTCCTGAGTTACTCCTGGACAATGCCTGGCCTCGTGTGGCTAGAGTTCCTGGCAGTTCCTGGAGAATGATGGAATTGATACTACTGACTGACTACCCCCTGCTCGCCTGACCTAAATCCAACAGAACACTGGGATGTTATGTTTCAGTCTATCTGATGCTGCACCTCAGACTGTTTAGGAGTTCAGTGATGCCCTAGTCCAGATCTGGAAGGAGATCCCACCAGACCAGACACCATCCATCGACTCGTTAGGGGCATCCCCCAATGTTGTCAGGCATGCATACAAGCACGTGGGAGCCATGCAAACTACGGAGTACTATTTCGAATTGTTGTTGTGGCCCTCTGAATTTTCATTTCCATCAAACGATGTGGCATCCTTTAGTTCCTCAGACATTACACTGTCCCATTGAAAATGTGAAAAAAAATCGTTTTGCAAGACTTTCTTTAATTTTTTTGATCAGTGTATTTATCTGATAACGCAAGACTTTGAGTGATTTTGGGATTGGAAAGTCACTTAAGACCTCTGTGTAATACTCACTAAATGTGCGTTCACAATTCATCCTTTATCCTGTTTCAGCACCGTGAGATCTGGCTCCAGACTCCAGCAGCTGTTCAGAATGAACAAGCAGAGGCCTTGGCCAGTACTGTCAATCTGATTGCATTCACTCCAGCCCTAGCTGCCTGCAGCCCTTGGATAGATCCAAGACTCCTGCAGGGTTTCTTTTGCAGGAGGGGGGGGGGGATAATTAAACAGAAACACAATCATTCCTGGAAAACACTGCTGTTACATAACTCTAGTGCACCAATACATAATTGGGTAATTTGCCTTTAAATGAGCCACACACATGGTCAGACAATTAAGAATCTGGTCTGCCATTTCTGCTGTTAATTGATCTGACTTAAAGAAAAAAAATGCTTCATTGTGATCTCATTGTAGGCCTCATTAGGGTTTTAATTGGACTTGAGAGGGTTGCATTAAGGAGCTATTATGCTGTTATAATGTAGTTGTATTCCTGCCTGTGGCTTGCTTGCAACCAACTAGAGTCAGTCCCCCACCCCACCCCCCACCCCCGTCATTAGGCTTCAGTGGATCCATGCTTCAGCTACAGCAGCCATCCTTATTCTTACACTTGAGAAGAAATCTGTGAAGACACATACTGAGCCGTCTAACTCTTCATTACCGCTCCAACAGAAGCAATACAATCTGAGTTGGCTGTACCCATAGCCCTTGAGTAAAGCGTGCCAGTGAGAGTTGGCCTTCATTCAGTGACAACATACTAAGTAAACAAACAGAGTGGAAACAACAAGGCAGGCTCTGTGTTTTTGTGTGAAACCTTATCACAAAGAGTTACATGTAGAGCTTCAAATGACTTACTCTTACAGCAGCAATAGTTCAAAGAAACAAAGCATCTTCTAGATCAAAGCTCTTCTAAAGCGACACTGGGATCAACTTTAACTGCAATCAACCCAGCAGACACAGATGCAGTGTTAAGGTTCACTTACAGAAACAGAGGAAATGCGTACCGTGTGTCAGTCAGCAGAGGGACGTGAGCTTGTCGCTGCTACCACGTCTTGATCGGACTAAACCTGGTACAACAAGCCACTGAGCTCAGCCCTGTCTCTCTCTCCCACACACACACACAAACCAAACACTAAAGGGAGGAGACAAGGCAGCACCGAGAACAAGCATGCAAGAGAATTTAAGCCTCTCTATGATGAACGCAGTTTCCTCTCTTGCCCAGTCCTTTTCTTCCTCTTCTCATCGCTCAGAGCCTTCAGTAAAATTCTTATTGTCCCACTCAAGCGTTATATCACAGGCATTTGTTTACTCTTTCATCGCTTTTATCCATCCTCAAAAGCACTCATGACTTTCTCTCTTGATATCTCACCTTCCATCTTCACAAAAAAATACAACAATTTTTTTACTCTCCATTTCACAACAATGCAACTCTTTCAAACATGTTTTTCAGCCCAACATCATCTGACTGACACGCAAGGCAGCAAAGCACCCGCACAACCGCAAAAACAAGGAAGTAGGCCGTCTTCTGTTTATAAAGGACTGAACTGGCAGCCGCAATTAAAACGTAGTGCGCTGAAGCAGTTATTGCAGAAAGGCATGCATCCCCTCGAGCGTGGCTACTGTAACCACATGGCTCTTCTGCACCAATAAACCAAAGTGTCCGAGCCGATTTCCAAAGCCATCGTGGAAGATAACCCCAGAGTAGGACACGCGCCCGCACACACACACACACACACACACACACACACACACGATGTTGCCTTGTTATAGCCCAGTAACACAAGCCTTAATGCACTCTCTGCTTTCCTTCTGTGTCCATTAACTGTTTTCCACACACACCACAGAATGTGTGGTGAGGGGTGCAGGAGGGAAACGCTGAACAGTTTGTCTTTTCTGTAAGTCCAATGTTTGAAGATGCACTTACACTCCAGTTTTAGGCTGATTGCAGTGGCATCTTCAGTAAGCGCAAGTAATCTGCAAAACAAGACTCAGCCAAACAACTTCCACGCCAGTCTCATCAGCAAGCACAGTTAGACTTATCCAGTGTGTCATTAGGTCTGTAGTGTTTACTTTATAAATGCTTCAACATCTTTGCAAGTAGTCTAGAAGAAGGTTTCAAATGTTGAGCGATGGGGAAGGAAAAAGAAGAAGAAAAAAAAATCAGTGAGCAAGTACAGTCAGCAGTAGGTGCTGAACAGAGCCTGTTGTGGTTCTCATCTAATCTGTTGCTAGCTAGCATGTAAAACTTACTGGTTACAGAACAATGTAACGTGGGAAAAAAACAAACTTAATGTGGGTGGAAACTTAGATGTGTCAACAGTTTTTCCCCCCCTCTCTTCTCTTTGGCAAGTCACAGTGCTCACAGTGCACACTGGCACATTTTTATTTACAATTTTATTTACAGTTAGTTACAGATATACCAATGCATCTGTTACATATAATATGCTGAAAAAAATAATTTCTGTTTACTTAAATATATTAAAAATAACATATAAAATTGAATTACTTTTGATTATCTTGAATTTATTATTAATTATTTACAAATTAAGTTAACAGGACTTCAGAGTACTTGTATTACAACCCCAGGTACTACTACTTTACAGTCATCAGTACAGTCCACTCCCCCACTCTAAAAAAGTTTATAATTTTCTATTTTAACAGCTTAAACACCAAATATACTTTAAACTATCATCCTAATGAAAATAATTATTGAACATTTTAGCTCTATGAAAAAAATAATAATAATGATCAGCAAATAGGCAAATTATCCAAGTTACGTTCCACAGAAAAATCCAGGAATAGGTGAATTCACGAATACTGAACCGCAAATCGATGGAGGTCGCTGTACAATAAAAAAAAAAAAAGATGGCTTCTTCCTCCTTCTGTACTCTCTGTACCTCTACAAACTTAATGCATGGATGCTACATACAATGCATGTTAACACAGTGTGCAGAGCATCATTCTTGTTCTTTTAGAACAAAAGATAGCATTGCTTACTAGTTTTAAGATGGTATCAATAACTACCAGCCTGTCAGGACCCAACTGTCAAAGACTGGTTGGATCGGGTGGTTGGACATCTTTGAAATTCCCCCCATCCCTTCACATACCTTTCTGAGGGAAGATCAGTGAGTCTGTGTCTAATTAACACCAGCCCAATACGGTGATCTGTTACCTACGTGGAACTGAAAAGAAACCAAGGACTGAACTTGTCTCTGTCTCTTTTCACATTTGATACACCACTATTTAGGGCACATCCCACGTGAAAGACCAGGTGCCACACTGTGAATGTCTTCCAGGAGAGAGAGACTTGCAATTTATTAACCCAAAGATGTGAGGAACTGAAAACGACTAAATTAAAGTGAGAATACCACTGCTCCGAAATCTGGAAATAACCTTTCAAAAACAAAGTGGTGCACATGAAAAAAAAAAAAAAAAAAAAAAAAAAGCTCTGTCATAACAGAGGAAGCTGATTGTATATGTTGGTAGTCTTAAGGAGGCAGTCAGCATATAGCCTGCTGGGAGAGATGACTGTGATTCATATCTCAGGGTTCAAAGTTATTTTCAGCTTCACAAAACACGCCTGTTTCTCTCACTTTGCAGTTCAAATAGTGGAAGCTACCATAATCTTACGCAAACAGCATGAAAAAAGTCAACCAGCTCTATCGAACACACTCAGACAGGTAAAACTGATTTGCAACACTGGCCATTATAAGTAGACCAAAGAGTTCATCTGCAGGCAGGAACCTCCTGCTGAGTGTCACGCAGTCTGAGACTTTAACAGCATTTTCTCAAAGAAGAAACAAAGCAATTATACTAGAGACAAGAGCTGCACTGTTAACCCATTAGTATCATTTAAGAAATTTGGTTTTACAGGGTTTTTTTTACTTCTTTTTTTCTTGAGAAATGCTCAGAGATCGTTTTAAAAAGAAGCAGAGCTTTCTAATGACAATTTAAAAAAACACAACCTCACACACACACACACACACACACACACATTAGTTTTATGGGTAAAGACACGTTTGTTATCAGTTTGAATGTAAATCAGGTTTCCCATTGGTGATGACTCTATATGTGGCACTTGTAGAAATCTAACATTTCAAAGTTTCTCTTAGAGAAACTCCTTTATGGAGTCTTTAATGTAAATAGTAGTGACAATTCAAATATTAAATGTTTGGGTTTTTTTCTACAGTGAAATTATGAAGTTAGCTTTACTGTTTCAGTCTACTCCTTAACATGAAATGAAAACAAGCCTGTAATTATGACTTGTTTTTTTTTTGGGGGGGGGGGGGGGTTAAATTCTGTAACCTGTCAGAACACTACATTACTTCATGCAGACAAAGCTACTTCTTACCTGACAGTTTGCATCAAAAATAGAGTTGGATCCAGGAGGAGGGGCTGAGGTAGCTGAACAGCATTAAGGAGTAATCGTAGCTCCAAAACTACATGCAGTCTGTGGTATACATTCAGCTGTGTTATCAAAATTCAGATCTTAGACAAACACACATACAAACCTCTCTCTAAAGAACTCAGGAAATGACTAGTCATAACAGCCCTCAATACAACTTACTACTTACTGCTAAACTCTGCTGAAAAGCTCTGTTTGTCAGCGAACTTCGTAAGAAGGCCTGACATAGTGAAAAATACTCAACTCAGTATAAAAACAGACTGGTTAATGCTTCACATAAAACTATGCGAATAAAATGTCTTCAAACACCAATATGACACACAAGAAACTGAAAAAAAAAGTTATAATGTATTCATTTAACTCTAATGAACTCTGTGAATCTACTGCTAACTAATTTTAAGCTCAAGCATTCATTCAGCATCTAGAATACTCAATAGTGAGATATTTTTTACTTGCATGGGGCGTCTACCAATGGGAAGGTCGGCAGATCAATCCCCGGCCCTTATACGATTTGCCCTGATGCATCCATTGGAGTGTGGGTGTGAGTGTGTGTGAATGTTAGATAAAAGTGCTTATGTATATATATATATATGCGCTCTGGGTGCTCAGAATTGAGTAGAAGGGTGCTATACAAGTAGAAGACAACTTACTATTTATAAGTAACCTTCAGTTCCTCTGGTTGTTTTTCTACTTCACTTGTTCTTTGTGTGTTGAAAACACAAAGGCTATAATTTGCATGACTAGAACACACATTTATGAGTACTTCAGTGGTCATAACAACAGATTTAACAATGGATAGATCTGTAAAAGTGCCATGTATCATATGTGACACTACACATGACTGCGAGGACAGCTGCCACTCTTGTAGCATCATAACTACAGCTCACGAGCAGACAATCAAGTTGAGGAAGTCGATACTCCAACAGTGGTGTTCAACTGTTTGTCAGTGTGCACACCAGCAAAGAGAAAAGGGAAGCTTTATCGGTTTAGAAATGAGCAACAGCTGCCACGTCATTTTTTCAAAGTTGCTGTTTTCTTCTAGCTTTCAGTTTCAGTTTCTGAGGTCAACGCTGTGAAAGATGAGCTTGCTTTTCCTGTTTACTTTAACCAGTTTGTTTTAGTGGTGACAATGTGTCTAATCAGCCCACGCTGTCACCTCTGCTCTGTCAACACCACCCTTGTCTACACAGTGATGCTTACAAAGTAAGGCAGCCTCAGTTCCTCACTCCCCAAGAGGAGCCTGAAGCCAATTTTCACCTCTGGTTCCTTGAAGCCTCCTGTCGCTTCTTCCTCCTGTGACATTATGTGGCATTTTGGGTTTCAGTACAAAGAGCCACTAAAAGCTCTGCTAGTTGAAATCCTTTTCTTCAGAGCCGCTCTGTTTATTTTGCCGATACCTGGGACAAAAGAAATATTCCTGACTATTAGTCTGAGCAGTGTTCTGAACGAAGCATAATCTGACTTTAAACTTGCATTTGAAGTCAGGGCTGTGGTAGGCAACTTTCACAGCTGAAAGTTTAAACACAACTGAGGGTGCTGTTTACATGGCTGCTCATTCACTTAACTTATCAAAAGGCTTTTTTTTTTTTTTTGGACTGGTAGAATATTTAATCAGTCAAAAGCTTCACGATAACCTAGAACTGGTAATGGAATCTGAACATAATGTTACGATTAACCTCCAAAAGTTGAATCTGTTCATCTGGACGTAGCATTTTGTGGGAGAAACGTTTCGTCGCTCATCCAAGTGACTTCTTCAGTCTCAGCTGACTGCAGGTTTCCCCAAACCTTATAAACAGTACATTTGCATAATGACTGAAACCAGCCCACTGAAGGAACAATGGGCTGTGAGGTCAGTGATTGTTGATCAATGGTCATGGGAATTTGCATAATTATGATTAAGGAACTGACCTCACAGCCCATTGTTCCTTCAGTGGGCTGGTTTCAGTCATTATGCAAATGTACTGTTTATAAGGTTTGGGGAAACCTGCAGTCAGCTGAGACTGAAGAAGTCACTGGATGAGCGACGAAACGTTTCTCCCACAAAACGCTACGTCCAGATGAACAGATTCAACTTTTGGAGATTTACTTTCCTGGATGATTGAGAATGCATCAAGACGTTACTATTAACCATTTTCATACATACAGAAACAGCTGGAAAGTGTTTCCATTGTGCAGCTGGTATCAGTACTCTAATGTTCACTAATTACAGTCAGTTGCTATCTGCTCATGATAAGAGACGCATACTTGTTGGTGCAACATAATGTACCACACAGTATATGTGACAGCCCTAGTGCTGTGTTAACCAAATGCTCCCCTGAACACCCTACCCTGTTCCCTCAAAAGTAGATCAAAGTGGTTCAGCAGACCGTGCAGGGCTTCCTGACATGCATGAGAAGAGTTCACTAAGGGCTTACAGCATCTGCAGATTTTTATTATCAAAGTAAGAAACATGGTGGAAGCAATTTTGACCTCAATTATATCCATACATATTCACGTAGATACAGGCAATTTACTATTTATGTAGAGAAGAGGAGCAGACACTTTTGTAACTGCACTGTAAAGGGTTAATGTTAGTCTCTTCCCAGTGTAAACCACTAATAAATGGTGACTGAAAAGATGAGTCCAGGGGGTACACTGCCCCTTACCCAGTGTCAGTTAAAGAGAGTCTCCAAAATTTAATTGTTCATAATTCAAACCTCTTTACTTATTACCTTACAAAATGGTGAGATGTTTTGTTATTTAAACATTCATGTTGGAGTTGGCCTACACTTCAAAATTGTGCATCTTAATTGGCAACTAAGAGGCTCAGTTGTGGGGGAGGATTGGCGAGTGGTGCCATGCAAAATGGCATGAAATAAATGAGCTTCTTCTCATTCATTTCAAATACCTTAGCTGATTATCTCTGAGCCACAGATTCTCTTCTTTTACCTCTGAGCTACCTCAAACCCATTGTTCAACTGCATAATGGTTGTCTTTGTGCCTTTTCGCTGCTGCCTATTCTGACCAGCGGGTCACCAGTGCTTTCACTACAGTATGTACAATGCAAATGACAGCAGACTGGATGATGGTGGATGTTTGAAAGAGGAGGGGGTGGGCTGCCATAAACCTTCCTGAAGTGTCTCCTGACTGTGAGGATGTCAGAGTTAAGGGAGAAGCGGCAGACACCTGGCGTGCTTCCCAGAGCCTTTCATCTCGGGTTGGGAGGCACCCTTTTCAGGAAACAGCGGGATGAGCCAGCAGCAAAGTACATCCCACAGTTTAAGTCTCACACCATTCTGGCACTGTAGTCACTTATAATGTGTGATGAAGTGATAACACGCAGCCCCAGAAGCTCAACAAAGCAAGTTTATGCCTAAATCCCAGAGTAGTACACATTCATTAAATTCAATTCAATTTAAAAAAAAGCAGTTCAAAGTCAATATTAAAACATGGCTTTCAAACTAATTTATGCATCAGCAGTTTTATTATGCAGTCACTAAAACAGCTGTGAGAAATTAGCTTGCGCTACTAAAAGCGACTGAGGGTTATCAGAGCTCACTCCCACTCTTAGCAAGAATCAGAGAAGTAAGGAAGGGCTTTTAGCTCCGCTCCCATTCAGTGGCACATTGTTTCACTGTATGTGGATAGCCTCCACTCTTATCACCCCAGTTATCTGCAATCATAAGTGCCCTCCTACTGGCTGCAAAAATGGCTGCTCAGGATTATGACTAAGGTGAAATGAAAGGGCAGAATGACAACAGAGGACGGAAGGGGTGCTTTATGAAAGAGGGTGTACGCTAGCTACCTGAGACTATTACTGGAGATACAATTTTAAGTGAGAAGTTTAATTGATTTTTACTGTCTTTATCAACAATGATCTTATCCTAATACACCTAACAAAAGTATGTTTACACATATGATACAAATGTAGTAGTTCTTCAGGCTGTGACTGGATTTCACCTTGCTTTCAAAATAGTTACTAGATTGTTACTAGATTATCAGACTAAGTGCTGATCTAACATCTGTCCGTTAACTAATGCTGCAGTTTTAAAAGGCACAGCAAGTAGCATGCTAATGTTTCAAGGCACACGTGCATTAATATACACACAAAATATTGTGGAAGATGATGTGTTCTGAGCTCTTCATGACTGTATCCTCAGATGAGAGCACGTTTGATCTTCAACATCTGCACCTAGCACACCACCTGTAGGTTCTGTTTTTTTTTTTTTTTTAAATGAAAGCGTGTCAGCACTCCATACCTTGTCACCCTTGCCATATTTGAGTCCAATCATCAAGAACAAATGGACTGGGGTTCCCCAGTGACATCATCATATATGAATTCAGTTTTGCACTGCAATAACAAAGTATGGCTGTCACAGCATCCCACAGTACAAAAGAACTTGCCTCATGTTAAACATTCCAGAAACTATTGGAGCTGGATTCAATTTCATGCAGCTTACCATAAATAACATAATTACTGTGTAACATATAAAATATAATAGAATTACTGCTTAGTGTACAACATCTTTGGGGGGAAAAATGATCTAAAAACAGCTATTTGCCAACCAAACAGCTTCGGCACTTGACAAGTAAACACAGTGCTGGCTTTCATGTGCTTTGAACCACACATTTTACAAAGAACTTAAACTTAACGTCTCCCTGGATGCGTTTATACTTTAACATCTAATGTTTATATGAACCTGATGATATGTGGCTCGTAGTACTTGTCCTAAAATCTCTCCTGCAAAGAACATTCATCATCTAACTTGAAGTTTATATATTGCATGCTGCCACTGCTTTCTAACTTTTTTATTTTATTAACTACATTTCTGAATGTAGACCCGCTGTGTGCTCTGTTAGGAGTAAAGCAAATGAAAATATAGACATAAACATATTTTCTTCTCAAATTTAAAGCTGGATTTTGACTTTGCTACTTTCAACAAGGAACGCCCAACAGGAAGTTGCAACAGCTTTACATTGCAGCACACAACAAAGAACAAGAACTGCAGATGACCGTACCCTTTTCCTTTTCAGTAGCTGAAATCATGATTTCTGTTTGTTGGAAAGAGGATGTTTTAATGACACATATCTGTGTGACCTTTAATCAAATGCTGCTATTGTGGCAGTTTTGTCCATTCACTCTTGAGCCTGAAAAGTCTGTGGCAGGCTGGTAATATTAGCACCTTACGCCAAGTATAAATTGTACTTTCTGTCACATAGGACAAGAAAACAGTGAGGCTTAAGGTTAAGGTCACTTGCAAGATTTGTAATCTTGGGTGTGTCAGTTGTTTGCCACAATGTCTGAAAATATAGCACATTTACATACTTTATTGTCCTTATTTATATTTTTGGAACAATAAATCACATTAGAAATTTCGCTTAAAATGTTAAAAACATACGCCTACCCAGGAAAGTACCCACTTATGCATTATGACTTACCAAAGTTTTCTCAGGTTCCTGCTGGGACTCAGAGGAGGACTCCATGGTTGTGTCGAACCAGAGTTAGGCCTGTCAGTGCTGCTCTGAAGACTGCATATCTGTGAAGAAGAAGATGAGATCAGAGACAGGAGAACTTTACAGCAAGTGTACTAATGTGGAAATGTGACCAAAATTCATTTGGGAGTTTAAATTTACAGTATGTTTAAAAAAAATTAAAAAAAAACTGAGTATTTTGAAAGCAGTTATTTCTTTCCTTCATTTGCATGTTTCTCAAAGTGTCCTTTCACCTTATGTGGGAAGGCTAGTTTGCAAGATTGGACTTATTTTCCTCATCATGCCTACTCAAGTGAGAAAAACCTGGTTGTGATGGCCATATCTAAGCAGAGCAAAGGCTCTCTCTTATTTTTGCCATTGTATTCTAATGAATCAGAAACCTCCTCACCATCCCCCATTGCCCTTTCCACCCAAACAAGGGTGCTATATCTCCAGGCCTTCAATAAACAGCCTGTTTCCAACGCATGCGGGGGAGGATGGAGGATTAGCTTTTCTTTCAGTTCCCTTCCCCAGAGAGCCCTGAAAAATTCATCCTTTCAACCCGTCTTTTTCTGTCTGCCTTGAGCTTGTTTTCCCTATAGAAGTGTTGGAGCGTGGCATTGTTTTTAACCTTAATTTTTCCAGGGAAAGGTTGTGCTGGTTACCACTTAGCTGCTCCACTGGACCAGATGGGGATTTACTCAAGGATACATGAGTAGAGTAAGTGTTGTAATGTACTCTTTGGATTTACAGAAACTTGCTACTGCTTATATATTTAGCAAGGAGTGGGGCAAAATGTTGATTTGGCAAAATATTGTGAGATGTTACAAATAACAATGGCACATGATTTGAATAGATTTGCTGGAACGTGCAGGTGTTTCTAAATTTCTAGACCACGTCTCTACATCAACCCTTTTTATGAAATTAACGAGGATGTGAATAGAAGTTAGCTAACTTGCATGGACATTATTTACATAAAATACTGATATCAAACTTTGTGAATAATGTATGATTCTGTTGTTTGTTTGTAGGGTTATTTATTCTTGTTCACTTCACAATTAGCATACTATATCGTGTATGATTGACTTGCATTGTATTGCACATTGCAGAATAGTAGTATCATGATAACATTGTTATCATTGATTTCTATGACACCCAATCCTGATATTTAAAGTGGTGGGGGTGGATTAAAGTGTTTGTGGGGGTGTTTTTTTGTTTTTGTTTTTTAATATTTAACTCTGCAGATCAAAGGTAAACTGTTTTCTTTTTAATAAAGAAAAAGGACCAAAAGAGGAAAAAGTATCAACAATAAGTATCTATACTTATCCACCCAAAATAAATATGTGATTGAAGAGGTCAACAACTGCTGTAGCAGTGAAATATTTTCACAAAATTGTTGAAGTAGATCACATGACTTAGGGCTGTGCGATATGACCAAAATCTCATATCCCGATATAAGACATCTATCGTCCCGATAACGATATAAATCACAAAAATTTAACATTTTCTGTAAATTTTGTGAATCTCAGGCAGCTCGACTTGCGTGGAGTGTTTGCAGCTGGGCGTTGTGTACCTGGAGTCGAGTGTTTTAACCGATGCTTAAACGATACATATTTAGACATAAGTGGTAACGGCCGCCGTTTTCTTTGTGAGTATTCATTACACGGTGTGCTGCGGGGAAAAGCCTGTTCTAACGTCTAAGGTTTATTTTTTAGCACCTGGCGGCTCTTTTTTGCTTCTCATCCATAAACACTGCATACTCTTTCACGTGACTCAGTTTAATTTGAAAAGTCTCAACAGGATCTTGAGCTTTATTGTGAAAGGTTTATGTGGAAAATAAACAAGCGGACACACGATGGTTTTACCGTCGTTGTCGCTAACGACAATGCATAAAAACAGTCGCTTGTCCGTCCATAGTGTGGTTATATTAAATGTAAGAGAAAGAGAGAACTTTAAGAAATTAATATAGCCACTACAGTGACCATCAAAACGATGAACAAATATTGCCGTAAACAGTTTATCTTGCGACACCATGAAACAAACGATAACGTAAAATGAAACGATAGATGTTTTTATATCGTCATCCGATATATATCGTTATATCGAACAGTCCTAACATGACTAGATGCAACACTGACATTTTTAATGACATTAATAAAAAAATGTAATTAATATGGACTTGTGCCCTGCGACAGACTGGCGACCTGTCCGGGTGTACCCCGCCTCTCGCCCTATGGCAGCTGGGATAGGCTCCAGCGCCCCCGCGACCCTGAAAAGGATGAGCGGAAGCGAATGGATGGATGGATGGATGGATGGAATATGGACTTGTCTAACTAACTGTTATCTGCAATTCATCCCTAAATGGAAAACCTTGATATTGGTTTACTTTCCACTTTGTCACTGTATCCATGCAAAATATATAAAAACAACAACAACAAAACAAAATAAAGTCTTGCTCCATTGTATTCAGCTGTGATGCTACTGTTAGTTCAATCTTGAACATCAGTTCCTGAACAAGCAAGACCATCTGTTAATTACACTACCCTTTTGGGGAGATTATTTTGAATGGAGTCTTTTTTTTTTCTTTTCTTTTTTTAAATATCAGCCAGTCACTTACACCGATTGCCGTTTTATGTTGATATGTTAATGTTATGAATGTGTTGGCCCCACCTGAAAGAACACCTGAACACACTGGCCAGTGAGACACACTGGTGAAATGTTTCCGTTTTTCTGAAGCATAGCCCTCTAATTTATTTGCTGATGGTCATTTTAGAAATTATTCCTTCATTAATCCTACTAACATTTTGGCAAAGTCAAGTGAGCTGCTGCCAATGTTAAACCACATTTCCTTATGAAGGTGCCAAGAGGAGAGATGAAAAAAGTACCAGGAAGGAAGGCGGTAAGCAAACGCAAATAGTACCCAATATCAAACTGAGGACAAGAAAACAGCCAGAGTACAACACAGTCATTAAATCCCACCACCAGTCGTTCAACCAGTGAGATGCTCCAATGCTTCAACAGCCTTGGTTCCAGCCAGCACACACACTTCATGTGGCCTCAATTCTCAAGGACCCATCAAGCTGAGACAGATGCTTTCCACTCGTTGTCAAAGTCAGCTTTAGAAATCAGCACATGACTCAGCTGGCAGCAGCAGCTGACTTGGGAAGAATTATTAGAAATATCAGAATGTTTTATAGCAGTGTGTAGGAGGGTTTTTTCTCTATTGTGATGATTGCTAACACTTACTGCTAGTACATAGTCTGAAGCAGTAACAGGAATGATGACAGAATTTCCCTCTGCGGTACATAAAATGTCAAATACAGTTGGCATTTTGACATTGACTTACATTTTCAGTTGATACATTCTCAATTCAGCATATGCCTAGCCCATCTTGGGATGATTAAATAGACAATAGCTTTTTATTTGCCCTAGATTTATTCAAGTTGGGCCACGAAATGCATCTTATACTAACTACTTTTTGTTTTTTTATATGGTGAGTTTGCTGGAATAAGGAAGCCATATTGTTAAATATGAGCAAGTCCCTGTTCCTAATAACCTGGTGAAAGTGGACAACGGGGCAATTTGCACTGTGGCAATCAGTGCATGGTTACTCCTGGCTATGTAAAAGCTGGCACTATAAAGAATCCACATCCAATTTCAATTTTGCATTAGTATTCTTTCTGCTAACAATACTTGTTAACAGTATTACTTACTGCCAAATAATAATTATTATCATCTTCAGTTAATCACATGTCAAATTGCAGATTTATTATAGTCAATTAATAAAACAGAAGGCACACCAATGACAGGAAAAACAACCATCTTCTGCTTCTATTTTCTGGACTTCCTCATATCCTTTGCTGGCACTTGTTTCAGTTGGACCACAGCAGTCTGTGAGCAAAGAACTATGAATCATTGCCAAAGATAGAGGGCAAACACAGAGGGAATCCTAAACTTGTGGTTTGGCAGTGGGCCCCAAAACAAAGCCAGAAATACTAGCAGGGTTGTTATTTTCCCCCACAGACCCCCCCAAAATGATAGTGCTGTATATTTTCAAACACTACAGAAGCTAACTGTTGGTTTTACAAGGCACTTCCAATATGATGAGGTTCTTAAAGAAAATCACTAGGATGAAATACCATTGATGTCCTTCATAGTTGGATGTATCCCTCATACAGTGGATATGACGCTACAGTCATGGGAAAAAGAACATTTTCGAAAGACTATGCAGTCCTGTTCTTGAATTGTTTCTTTCCTAGTTCTTATCTTGTAGATTTGCTGCTGTGTTTGGGACCACTGTCCTATTGCATGATAGTCTCACATTTGACTCTAGAATACTAGAGTTCATGGTCAACTCAATAAGTGCAAGGTGCCCTGGTCCTGTGGCTGCAAAACAAGTCCCAATCATTACCCATGCCCAACATGCTAGACAGTTGGCATCAGACACTTGTGCTGATGTGCTGTGTTCAGTTTTTGCTGTGGTGGCCAAACATCTCTACTCATCTCGTCTGGTCGGTTGTCCAGATTCAACCTTGCAAACATAAGCAGTGCTGCCATCTTCGTTTTAGAGAGCAAGGGCTTTCGTCTAGCAGTTCTTCCAAACAAGCCATATTTTTCAGTACCGCTTTTTTTGCTTCTTTAATTTCTAAACATTGCACCGTGTGACCTTTGGGGTAAATTTCCAATCCCAGGGAGTTTGCGGCATTGTGTCAACTATACATCTCAATGCTTCAGATCAGCAAAGCGCCAAAAATAATGCTTTTATAGTGAGGGTCATATGATGATGAGTTTACTAAGTGATCTGATTAGCAACCTGATTGCTAGTTAACCCATGAATTCCTATGAAAGCAGTAAGAGCAGACTTTAGTTCTCTAATTTTTTAGTAAGTTTTTTTCCCTTTGGTTACATAACTTTTTGCCTTTTATATTTGCTTCTTTGAATATGTTCATTTCGTCCCTTTTGTACAAAAACAATAATTGGTCCGATATTGAGTGCATCACAAATATACACAAAGATGAGATAAGAATAATTATTATTTACACTACAGAAAATTTAAAAAAAAAAAAAAAAAAAAAAGTAAAAAAAGAAAATGACCAATCACCTCTATCTGTGTTGTAATTACAGCACTAAACTATTATGATTTCGACTGTATATATTAATGGTAGATGGCAGGGCTCTATCCCAATGCTAAGCTGGTTGTATTGATGTTGCTGTCCACTCTCCAAAGGTGAGACAGCTCTCTGACATTTGGTGAGGCACATCTACAGAGTCCCAATACTGCTGTCACTGCTGAGTACTTTGAAAATGAATGCCAATGGTTAAGTGACTCATACAAGTCTATCAAGCTAGCTGAGAGAAACCATGTGACTATGTCGTATGTTGGGTGCTGATATTTTAGAATTCAAACAGCAAACTACAGGACAAAAAGTTTTCATTTTCAGTTTTTTGATGACGGGTTTAATCGCTCCATTATTTAAAATAATAAATAAATTTGATTCACCGTTTGTTCATGATAGTAATGCTTTATCAAAACCTTATTGTTTAAATGGCCAAAGATTAAATTATTAGAATATAAAATACATATAAACAGGAAAAATACTAATCCATGAAAAAAACAGAAGAAGAAAATAAGAAAAATGGGGATGGCAAATAATGTCATCTGCCATCCCAGAAAGTGATGAGGGCTGTGTAACATCGTAGACTCAGCTGTTAACTCATATTGCGCAATAATAAATCTGAATAATTAATTAAACCAGTTATAGTATTTCTGGAGCAGACTGGGCAGGCTGTCAACCTTTATTTTTAAGAAAGACATTTTTGAGCAATAACTGAGTAAACAAATCTATATGGAGCTGCAAAACATATTTCAGCTTTACAATAAAGCCTAATTTAGCAGGAAATAATATACAATATAATACAAATTAGTCTAACATTACTAATAGAGGTAAATAATTAAAGTCTTTTACTACAATACTGTTATTGCCAACAAAATGGAATAATTGTGAAATTGAGAGGGTGGGGGGGCAATGATTTAGTAGAGTCCAACCAATTTATCCGCACTATCCACCAATATTAAACCAGTCTGTCGGTATTGGACAGACTGGTAAATGAAAATCAGAAAACTACATTACTGACAGCAAAAACAGTGTTGGTAATAATAATAATAATAATAATAATAATAATAATAACAATAACAATAATGGATTGCATTTATATAGCGCTTTTCGAGACCCTCAAAGCGCTTTACAATTCCACTATTCCTTCACTCTCACATTCACACACTGGTGGAGGCAAGCTACAGTGTCGCACAGTTTGGTCTGTAACTCTCCTGTAGACAAGACCTATGCTTGAAACTCTACAAACACAACAACAGAGTTGGGCAAAGACTAAATAAGAAAGTAAATAACTGCACACAATAAATGTCGCGGGAGTTTACATTTCTTGAATTTGGAAGGGAAAAAAATATCTGCAAATATATCACACTGTTAAACCACCAAATATCGGTATCGGGATTAAAAACCCTATAGCGGTTAGACTCTGCAATATAGCGTGAGTCTTATTTTGAAATAGCAATAAAGTATCTTAGCTTGATAATAAATGAAACCTATAGCAGGCTAACAGTTTTGTGTAAAGTACAATTTCTTATTATTTCGGTGTTTCCTGTGCCAATCCTGTGTATACACTGAAATCATTGATTTATCTAAATAAACTACTGGCACCTGCACCGACTCCACAGGTGCCATATACATCATTTGGCTAAGGCTTTTTCTATGTGTTATGGCCTTTCATCCATATCATTCGTTGACTGGCGAACATTACCAAATTGGGAGGAAAAAAAACAGCATCCAAACAACCAGCAATTGCTAATAAAAGTCATCCAACTGCTCAACTGTTATTGGATCCAGTGTCTTCATCTCAGTGAACCTATATAAGATAAGATAAGATAAGATGGCCTTTATTAGTCCCACAGGTGGGAAATTTGTTTTGTTACAGCAAAAGTGCAAAGTTATGTAGCAGAAATTAGAAAACACTGGAATGCAATAAAATACAATAAAATAAAATAAAATACTATATACAATAGAATAAAATAGAATAGAATAATATATACAATAGAATAAAATAGAAATACAAATACTATATACAACTGAGTAGGAAAATACAAAAACACAACTTCGTCAGAAGAAGAATTGCACGTATAGCAGTCTTATTGCACATGTGTGGGTTTGTGGGTTTGATCAGCTGCAAAAGTCTTTATTGTAGAGTCTGACAGCAGTGGGGAGGAAAGACCTGCGAAATCTCTCCGTCCCACACCGTGGGTGCCGCAGTCTCCCACTGAAGGAGCTGCTCAGTGCTGTCACAGTCTCATGCATGGGGTGGGAGATGTTGTCCAACAGGGATGACAGCTTAGCCACCATTCTCCTGTCACTCACCACCTCCACTGGGTCCAGAGGGCATCCTAGAACAGAGCTGGCCCTTCGGATCAGCCTGTTCAGTCTCTTCCTGTCCCCAGCAGAGATGCTGCCCCCCCAGCAGACCACACCATAAAAGATATTATTATATTATACTATTAGAGCAGGGCGATATGACCAAAAATATTTATCACGATATACATTTGAAAATTTGCGATAACGATATAACTGACGATATAATTGACGCGAGACAAAATACTTTACAACTCCGCAACTTTATTAGTGCAAAAAAAAAACAAACCCCAAAACATCAATGTATTTTCACTTAAACAAGCAGCTGTTTTTTATGTGCATTAAAGTTATATAAAAATGTAACAGTGCAAATGCAAATTCCTTGCTGACAGTTTAACCAAAAGGCATTTCCAGAGGAAACTGGCCGACATATCCTCAGCATAACCATGTATAATATCTACAAAACTCAAAAAGAGGTTATACACACAATACGGTAATATTATTTTGAAGCACAGTACGTATCACTCCGCGAGGCTCCTGCCTACGGTAGCCGTAATGCTCCAACAATCCATCAAGCGGTGCGGGTTCGTAGCTTAGCAAAGTCGTACTAAAACATTTGACAGATTTTCGAGCGCCATGTACCACATAAAACCGTTTCAAGGTCAGTAAACACAACCAGAATTCATACATAAGGCACACGGGATTATAAGGGGCACTGTCGATTTTCAGAAAAATCAAAGGATTGATTTTAAGTGTGCCATATTTTCCAAACAACACGGTAATAACGACGGCCCGCTAGCATGCTCTACCAAAAATAGTGCTTTGTTGTGTATCTGACGGACGAAAGCTAAACCAGTTCCACACCACTGAAGTTGCAGCATTTTTACAAACCAATTCTGGTTCATCCGTTTCATTCAACGATCCGCTTTCGCCCTTCTCATTCTCCGTCGCCAGTACACTTTTACCGCCATGTGTGTATGAAAACAAAGGCGCTGCGCATGCGCGTTTTACCCATATTCTATCACGATATTTCATTTTCTTATCGTTGCCCAACATTATACCGGTATTACCGTGAATGGTATGATATGGCCCAGCCCTATATACTATATTAATTTGAATGCACCCTTTATTACAATATTACACACTAATTGCTGCTTCATAGTAGTAGAGGGACTCCACACTACTGCGAGATCATTCAGTACAGACATGAACTCTGTACACATTAGCTTTTTAAAGCTAAAATAGCCCAAGTCTGTGTCAGACTGAAAAAGAATAAAATCATGTAGGCCAAAGAGTGACTAACATGTAGGCACAGGCAAATGAGAATCCAGCACTTCACTCAGTCATTGTCCTTCCCCTTAGTGAGAATAGAAATACTTAAAATTCTGACAGTGTACCTGTGAAAATACAGAGAATGAAAGATAAAAAGCAGCATCTGTATTGGGTTATGAAACTAATAGTAACTTTGCACCGATAAATATCTGGCAGCCTTTCCTGTAGCACAGATTAAATCCCATCCATAAACAAAACCAATCTTATAAATATAAGAAGCCTTTAAATAGCACATCTCTGTCCACGTTAAAGTAGCCTAAGGTCTTTTAAAGGTTTGACTCTAAAGGATGCGCAAGCAGATCTAACAAGGAAGAAAAAGATAGGAAAATGGTGTTTACACCTCAGGTTGACTCACTAGGAAGACTTGGCTAAAAATATTCTACAGTTTATTTTAGATTTTAGATCACCCTCCCCTCAGACAGACAACCCCAAAGGCTCAAAATAATATGATGCGTGTCGAGTAACTACTTGTCTTTAAAGAGTATCTGTATGCATTTTCAGTTTCTGTGACATTTTATTCTGTGTTAACTTATTAGTTAAACAGTTTGTGTCACCGATGTCAACTTTAACACCCATTTGTCTGACAAAGTCTATGTTCGTGCCTTAAAGTCCTCAAAAGGACAAGTTCTGAGTTCAGAGCATCCAGAGCTGTAACTTCACGCCAGACTTTGTCCTTTTTTTCTTTCTATAATCATTGCAATTACTCGTGGAAGAAAAACGTGGAGCACCATCATCAAGTGTGTGTCCTTGCATGAATGAAAGGCTTCTGGATGCAACAACATGACTCAGCATCAGTAGCATAGATTTATCTGCTCTGTAACAGCAGCATGTGGATGGGAATGCTAAAGAATGCTCCTACAGTGTCAAGGAGACTGTGGTGACCTCACAGCATTAAGTGTGATTATGGGAGAAACACTGCGGCTGCCTCAGTCTGGCTCATAATGGGCAGAATAAACCATCCCTGCTACAGCGACAGGGAGAAAAATCACAGAGAGAACAGAGCCACGACTCCACTACTGAGATGCACAAAAAAATGTGTATGACGCATGCAGCTTCAGTCGAATAATGTGTGTCCGTTTGTGTGCAATACCTCTTGCATAACAGAAACAGGAGAGATGATGTGAGGCAGAGATGCCGGCACATTCAGCTTAAGGTTGCAATCATTCTACAGTATATATGGAAGGATTTGCAGACATCACTAGGGAAGTGCAGAGGCTACAGAGATGAGTGACCCTCAGCCTTGTGACCCTAGAATAATCTTTTAAAAAGTGCAACCTGAAGACCCTAGACATTGTTTCTGCATGATCGCTGCTATCAGCAGCTTCATCTAAACGTGGAAAATCATCAGCTACCTCCATTCTGAAACTGGACAAATTCTAAGAAGCTAGACTGGTATCAGACCACGTCATCAAGCTGTAGTGAGATGTGACCTCAGTACATCAGAATCTGATTTTAACAGAGCCATCCTACATATACAGAGAGCCTGAAAACACTACAACAAAAAACAAGATGAGGTTAATACATGCAGGAACATAACAGACTACATTTATCCTCATTACATGCAGGTAAACTGAAACGGACAAGCACACAGGGAACCACACCAATGCAGCATGCACGTGTGCTACACGACAACAGCGGAGCTGAATGAAGGACCTACCTCATGCGGCTCGCACATCAGAAAGCACCATCGCATTCAAACACAGCTTCTCAGAGATGGAAAGAGACGGAGAGAGAGAGGCAGAGTGAGAGACATAGAGGTGACATCACCATATTTCTCTCCCTCTTGCTCTGAAATGTAGGGTAGTGCTGCAGGGCTGCCGGTGTCAGCGGCAGAGCAGCAGCGAGAGCTCCCTCTGTGTGTGCGTGTGCAATGACAGAGAAGAAGAGTGCGCTCTACGGAAGCTTCAACTGAATGATCCGTTGAATGAAACGGATGAACCAGAATTGGTTTGTAAAAATGCTGCAACTTCAGTGATGTGGAACTGGTTTAGCTTTCGTCCGTCAGATACACAACAAAGCACTATTTTTGGTAGAGCATGCTAGCGGGCCGTCATTATTACCGTGATTTTGGAAAATACGGCACACTTAAAATTAATCCTTTGATTTTTCTGAAAATCGACAGTGCCCCTTATAATCCCATGTGCCTTATGTATGAATTCTGGTTGTGTTTACGACTTTGCTAAGCTACGAACCCGCACCGCTTGATGGATTGTCGGAGCATTACGGCTACTGTAGGCAGGAGCCTCGCGGAGTGATACGTACTGTGCGTCAACATAATATTACCGTATTGTGTGTGTATAACCTCTTTTTAAGTTTTGTGGATATTATACATGGTTATGCTGAGGATACAGTGAGATGCAAAAGTTTGGGCAACCTTGTTAATAGTCATTATTTCCCTGTATAAATCGTTGGTTGTTACAATAAAAAATGTCTGTTAAATATATCATATAGGAGACACACACAGTGATATTTGAGTAGTGAAATGAAGTTTATTGGATTTACAGAAAGTGTGCAATAATTGTTTAAACAAAATCAGGCAGGTGCATAAATTTGGGCACTGTTGTCATTTTATGGATTCTAAAACCTTTAGAACTAATTATTGGAACTCAAATTGGCTTGGTAGGCTCAGTGACCCCTGACCTACATACACAGGTGAATCCAATAATGAGAAAGAGTATTTAAGGGGGTCAATTGTAAGTTTCCCTCCTCTTTTAATTTCCTCTGAAGAGTAGCAACATGGGGGTCTCAAAACAACTCTCAAATGACCTGAAGACAAAGATTGTTCACCATCATGGTTTAGGGGAAGGATACAGAAAGCTGTCTCAGAGATTTAAGCTGTCTGTTTCCACAGTTAGGAACATATTGAGAAAATGGAAGACCACAGGCTCAGTTCAAGTTAAGGCTCGAGTGGCAGACCAAGAAAAATCTCGGATAGACAGAAGCGACGAATGGTGAGAACAGTCATAGTCAACCCACAGACCAGCACCAAAGACCTACAACATCATCTTGCAACAGATGGAGTCACTGTTCATCGTTCAACCATTCGGCGCACTTTACACAAGGAGATGCTGTATGCGAGAGTGATGCAGAGGAAGCCTTTTCTCCACCCACAGCACAAACAGAGCCGCTTGAGGTTTGCTAAAGCACATTTGGACAAGCCAGCTTCATTCTGGAATAAGGTGCTGTGGACTGATGAAATAAAATTGAGTTATTTGGGCATAACAAGGGGTGTTATGCATGGAGTAAAAAGAACACAGCATTCCAAGAAAAACACCTGCTACCTACAGTAAATATGGTGGTGGTTCCATCATGCTGTGGGGCTGTGTGGCCAGTGCAGGGACTGGGAATCTTGTCAAAGTTGAGGGACACATGGATTCCACTCAGTATCAGCAGATTCTGGAGACCAACGTCCAGGAATCAGTGACAAAGCTGAAGCTGCGCCGGGGCTGGATCTTTCAACAAGACAACGACCCGAAACACTGCTCAAAATCCACTAAGGCATTCATGCAGAGGAACACGTACAACGTTCTGGAACGGCCATCTCAGTCCCAGACCTGAATATTATTGAAAACCCGTGGTGTGAGTTAGAAAGAGCTGTCCATGCTCGGAAGCCATCAAACCTGAATGAACTAGAGATGTTTTGTAAAGAGGAATGGTCCAAAATACCTTTAACCACAATCCAGACTCTCATTGGACCCTACAGGAAGCGTTTAGAGGCTGTAATTTCTGCAAAAGGTGGATCTACTAAATATTGATTTCATTTCTTTTTTTGTGGTGCCCAAATTTATGCACCTACCTCATTTTGTTTAAACAATTATTGCACACTTTCTGTAAATCCAATAAACTTCATTTCACTTCTCAAATATCACTGTGTGTGTCTCCTATATGATATATTTAACAGACATTTTTTATTGTAACAACCAACGATTTATACAGGAAAATAATGACTATTAACAAGGTTGCCCAAACTTTCGCATCCCACTGTATGTCTGGAAATGCCTTTTGGTTAAACTGTCAGCAAGGAATTTGCATTTGCACTGTTAAAGTTTTTATATACCGTAACTTTAATGCACAAAAACAGCTGCTTGTTTAAGTGAAAATACATTGATTTTTTTTTTTTTTTGCACTAATAAAGTTGTGGAGTTGTAAAGTATTTTGTCTAGTGTCAATTATATCATCAGTTATATCGTTATCACAAATTTTCAAATTTATATCGTGATAAATATTTTTGGTCATATCGCCCTGCTCTAAAAGCAACAAATGTTAGAATTAGAAGAAAATGCAGCTTCCAATTGTTCAGTAATTTCTCCCTGTTCCTGAAGCCACGAGAGACATTATTTATAATAACTTGTATTGGTGTTATTACAGCTGTGTTATTGAAAACAGCAAATTCTGAAAAAAGAAAGTCACCTACAACCAGCAAAGGAAAAGGACCTGGACAGCAGCATTTTAAAAAATGTTCCTCTTGGGGAAGATGCCAAGAAATCATTTTGTAGGTTTTATAGTTCTATACTTACGAATAAAAAGAAACCCAGCAGCTAACAAATCATAGTGGTTGAAAATATTTTTTGTTATCCACATCAACATCTGCTGCCTCATATGTGAGTGACAAGAGAAGCTCGAACCTCTGGTAAAGTGATACTCCTATTACCAAGCCTTTCACTTTGGGTAAGCAGTGTTGAGGTAAGTCAACAACTCTACTCTGTAATCTAATGTTACCAACAGCCACTGTGAAGGACATGTTGACAGGGTTAACTAAGTTAGCAATATCAAGTGACTGGTGTACGCAAGCCAGAATTTCATTCTAATATCCTTTAATTTTACCACAACACCCTGAAATGGGTGAGTGTCATAGTGATGAAAGATGTCAGTAATATTCACCATTAATTATTCAAGTTAAGTTTGATCTTTAGACGAAAAGATTCACAGTTGCATTTATTTTGAGCTGACATTGTTCAGCTTTGGTAGAGTGTACGTGTGACAACCGATCACGCCATTGTTTTGTTGTTGTTTTTTTCTTTTTTCTTCAATTGTTCAATTGTTGTTACAAGCCTCCATAATTTCATATTCTGAAACCCAGATGCTAACAGCTCATCAGCTCTGGGAACACGCATGCAAATCATTGTGTGGAAAAAAAAAAAGTCATTGAGTGCTTCCCCAAATTTTATGTATATACTGTAAACATTTTCAGTGTTACAGGCCTTCAAATTACCTAGTTTGGCATCGGTAATTGACACTTTTTAATTTGTGCTTTTTTTTCCCCCAAAATGGATCAGAATCAGTTAGATGTCGCCTTTCTCACGGTCGGGGCTGAAAGCCGACAGCTCACTGATTCTGATCTGTTGGCGGGTCCGCGCTTTGTGTTCACGCCCTTTTTGCGCTGATTCTAAAGCTGTTAGTTTGATCTCTCTCCAAACAATATTGACTGAACCAGCAGCAAAAGAAGATCCAAACTACGCTTCACATAAACATCGTCATGAATTCACTCTGACTTTTAGTGTTTTGCTTCCACCACGATGCACAGCTCTCGCTCTCTC